>NC_141756.1:44840509-45142261 GCF_982258835.1 Parasteatoda tepidariorum
ATCATTATATCCCGACATTTTTTGATGCATATTTTTGTAAAAGATTGAAGAAAGATCTTATTTCTTTTCATCAGCTGTTAAAAAGCAATTTTTTGCTTCGTGAAATTCTTTGTTTTAAAATTATAAAGAAAAAATAGTTTTGACGTTAAAAATAATGATGAGGAGATCGAATACTTTCGATAATAGTTACCTTTAATTAGGCTTTCGGTTATCCTTTAAAACACGTCTCAAAATCGGCATTAAATATTTTGCACAAAATGATGCTTCTTTATATTCCACTTCTTTTCCGAAAAATAAGAAATTAGTTCTTCAATAACAAAATCAATATTATTTTTTTCATTAAACAATAAATTCAAATATTTTGGTATTTATTTCAAATTAACAGTGCTGAGCAAAATTTGGATTTCACTTTTCCTAATATCTACGAAAAGCTTCGACATCAAAAGAATTTCTCACAAAATTAACAGATAATAATTTATTCATATGACTACTGATAATCAAATCATGCTGATTGAATCTTTCCGTAAGCTATTCAGTAGAAGAATTATAATTATTCTCCGTCAATGAGAAACTAAAAATTGAGTTGAAAGCAATTTTCCATAGAAACATCTTAAGATAATTACATTTATTATTATTTTTTAAATTTACCTTAATGTATATAGCTGTATTATAACTATACCAAAAACTTCTCCACTCATTAACATCCCCATAATATTTTTAGATTTCCAGTTTCCAAATTTTAATAACATTAGAAGTGCACGAGATATTTACTGAACTTATCTCTTTTCCTAACTATTGTTTCTACCATTAACTATTACTTGCCGCCTTAAACAAGTAATTGAGCATTTTTTACAAAATCTTCCAATTTTGTCTTTATACGTAATAATAGATTCTGAAATTCGTGATATTGCAGGATTTTACTTTCTAATTTATCGCTCTTGTCGAAATAAGCTTCCATATTCAAAATTTAAAGCCTTTTAAGTTTCATTTTATAAGTAAATTGACTTAGTAAGTAGTGCAAAATATCAATTTCTGTAATATTTTCTAGTTACAATCTGTTAATTTTAATGGTCATTTTCCTTTTCAATTGTCAGATGAAAGCTTGCTTCCATTTTATAAATTAATTACCCATATAAAGCAGCCATATTAAAAGAATAACTCACATGTTACTACAATAATAAAAGTGTATGTAAATAGCTTTTCATTCAATAAAATATCTATCAAAATGAACCATATTTTCGGAAACAAAAGCAAAACAAATGCAAATAAATTCATTGAACCACTGTATTCCTCCTTGTCAACCTGTTGCACTATTTTTGGTTAATTCAATCAACTGGTTTAGTGATTTTTCTTTGAAGTATGGATTCATAAATCACAAGTAACTAAAAGTGCGTGTTCTAGTGTTTTCTATCTGTATATGGTACAGAATGTGAAAGTAATTAAAATTAGAAAATGAAAATAAAAGTTAATGGCACTAAATTCTCTTACATCTTGGTTTATTCTCATTGCTTAGTATAAGAAAATTCCAGGGAATAGTTAAGCTGCAGAACTAAGTTTCCAAATGAGGTTACTGGCTTGTCAAAGACAGAGACCAAATAGGTAAGCATGACGGATACTGAACTCCAGTTGTCATGTTGAATCTCTTAGGCAGGAAACTTCTAATTCCAAGATAATGCATTAGCTTAATACAGTGGGTTGTTATCCAATTTGTTATCACCTTGATCCCTAGAAGCAGGATTCAAACGTATTATCAAGCACTGGTCTGCTACTAAGTATGAAAAGAAAAAGTGAAAATTCAAATCTGATAATATATAATGTGATAATGTTAATTATCACAAGTTTATTCTCTCCTTAATATAATTTTGTTTTTTTCAATTTTTGCTTCACTTTTGTTTTTAATATTTGCCTTAACTTTGTTTTTTTTAATTCGCTTTAATTTTGTTTTCTTAATTTGCTTATTTTTATTATCTTAACTCTTAATTTATTTACGATTTCCTGCTCTTAACTTCATTTAACGTTCAGCTTGTAATTAAATCATTTATCAATTCACAATGTACATGTTAATTATTGTATATTTTTAATTATTAACTTTTATAGATTACTAGTTGTACCCTGCGTGCGTTGCAACGCTTTCAGTTTGAATTTTAATTTTGTATTTAAGTGTGTAAATGAGATTTGCGATTATGATTTGAAATGCAAATTTTTTTAATGGTGAAAAAAACCAGTGATAGTCTCAGCAGTTAATTCTCTAGGATATCGTTAGTGCATTTTCAAACAGACATGTATGGTGATGCACACGGACCATGAAACATATTTTAGACAATGATCTGAAATAATACTGGATCTATGGCGACATCAGGAATATCTGCTGATATCTGATCAGTTTGGCATGGTGGGATTCTTTTCAATAAGCCAAATCAAAATGTGTGTCTGTGGCGATCCTCTTTTTTGCCATTCAATAGAGTACATCCAACACCGTGTCTCTCTAAAAACATGACGCTTCACAATGAAATCAAGTAAAGATTTTAATTTTTGTGTGAACTTACGTGCTGTAATATCATGGCGATCCGATTATGATTGTCCTGGTAACAAAAGCTCTTTAATTTCAACCCGAGCAGAATTGCATATAAATTTAATAAATAAATCTGGGAGCCCATGTGCGCGAACTTATATCATTGCATCCTGTGAGTATTCATACATGTGCCTTGGACTCTCTGCAAATGTAGTCGGCAATATAATCATTTTCCCCACATCATTAGGATTAACGTTACCATCATTAATTATTGCATCCCGTAAATGAATGTATTCTTCTGAACGTAACTTGATTTGATTTAATTTAATATACAGTAGGCGTTCAGTTTCAATTTTCGCATACAAATTGACAATGTATTGATGAAATAAGTATCGACATTTTAAAATAATAATTATCAGCGTTTTTGCAATCCTTAATCTATATGCATAAAAACTCATTGCACATTCTTATTCTTGCTTTCTTATTGGTTTTCTCGCCTGTTTGTGGATTTCTCAATTTTATGTTAAAATAATATCCCTCCTCTCTTCGCCAAAATAAAATAGGATATTGCAATGCATCATAGGATCGATACGTTTCTGAAAACTCTTTGAACGTCACCATTTCTGCGATGAAGAACTGTATCGCGGGAGGTAAATTCTTCGCCAACTATAACAATAGTCACTTCATCCAATGTTGGCGCATTGTATTTTCCTTTGTGGTGGCCTACAGGTGTTTTCTCAGCTCTAATAACAACTTTGCAAATATCGGATAGCATTTAGTCAAGGGCAATTCCGAACAGCCTAATTAACTGATTTTGTTGATCGAAAAAGTTTTGTAATGTGGTAACAATTTCTCGTTTAGTGCCATTGTTTACCTGACAGCGTTGATTGTCTTGATCATTTGTGTTATCCATGAAATAAATCTGTAGAAATTTATGATCTGCGGCAGGCAATGGAAAAAGTGATCCTGCACGATGATAAATTTGGCCTTGCACTTTGATTGTTGGCATGTAATTCTCGTTCACGTTACGTGTAGCACCGAATGAAGTCATTTAGAAATACAAATTGTACCGGCGTATATTCGCCAAAAAATGTTTCGATTGGTTTGTTTGACCTGATAAGAAGGTTGATAATGGCTCGGCAGGCGACGTAAAATCTTGTAGTTTCAGTATGCTTCTAGAACAGCAAATTCAAGCTGTTTCACTTTTAAATTTGAGAGCATTACAAAACATACATAATTGATCTATTTCTCCGATGATGACACTTGGGGGAAGACTATAGTTTGTTGTCGGATCATAGTGAAATGCACTGAGATTCAAATCAGAGTATTGGCAGCGTCTGAATAGCGAAATGCGTTCTCGATCGGTTTTCATTCTTGCTTCCCGTTGCTCTGATGCTTCCGACGAACGGGCTTGAGTTGTGCATTCTCGATCAGTTTTCATTCTTGCTTCCAGTTGCTCTGATGTTTCCGACGATCGGGCTTGCGTAGTGCGTAGTTGATTTGTTGACGGTCTTCCTTCCTGTTGCTCAGACGTTTCCAAGGAGCGGGCTAAAGCATTCTGTTCTCGATTAGTTTCAAGTCTTTTTTCCCGTTGCTCCGATATTTCTCAAACACGGGTAGTTCTCTTTTTGCGCGCTTGAGATGTCGATCGACTAAGAGCGATTTGCTTAGGCGGCATATTTTTGCAAATATTCTTTCTGACAAACAAAAAGAAATGTAAAAGTTGACAGTGGTCGCAAATTTGCTAAACCGAAATATCACATATATATTTTAAATAATAAAAAGAGCAATAAAAATGAGATGAATAAGAAATATGAAAATTATAAAATTTAAAACAAAAATCTATTTTTTAAATGAAAGAAATAAAATGGATGAATTTGAAAACATTGCATAAATAAACAAACTAATAGTTTTCAAATGACGACTGTCACAGCAATGAAATCTTCGAAAACTATATTTAATTGTGCTACCCTAAAATTACATACTAAATATAAATATTTTTGAAAACGTGCAATTTGAATGAAATTTGCTTTTGTCTTTATATTTATTAAACTGAATCCGTGATGCGGCCAATAATTAAGAAATCTATTCTCGTTGCTTTTACTTGCTTGTGCTCACCTGACATAAGGAAACGCAGGAATTAAAAATTGAAGTATATGCAATTTACTTTAATTTACTTTTCTAAATGAATAGAGTTATAAAATAAAATATATCACTGTTGTTATCTTCAAGATATTTGAAAACTGAATCGTTTATAGCAAAATTTAAAACAATGGCTAGCTTTTAACCAATCAGAAAATTCCATTTCGATTTCCGCTGATACCGCTGGAACGGTTTGTCGCAGAATGCTCCAATGTCGACAGAAACCTTCCTCGTGCTTTGAACTATCTGTATGCCAAGTTTCATAGCCTTCTGTCGGATGGTTTAGGAGTCTATAGAGGAGAGACAGACAAACATTCACTTTTATATATATAGACTAGCTGTACCCTGCGTGCGTTGCAACGCTTTCAATTTGAATTTGAATTTTGTATTTAAGTGCGTAAATGACATTTGCGATTATGATTTGAAATGCAAATTTTATTTAATGGTGAAAAAAACCAGTGATAGTCTCAGCTGTTAATTCTCTAGGATATCATTAGTGCATTTTCAAACAGACATGTATGGTGATGCACACGGAGCATGAAACATATTTTGGACAATGATCTGAAATAAGACTGGATCTATGGTGACATCAAGAATTTCTGCTGATATCTGATCAGTTTGGCAAGTTGGTTTTTTTCAATAAGCCAAATTAGAATGTGTGCCTGAGGCAATCCTCCTTTTTGCCATTCAAAAGAGTACACCCAACACCGTGTCTCTCTAAAAACATGACGCTTCACAATGAAACAAAAAAGATTATCATTTTTGTTTGAACACACGTGCTGTAATATCATGACGATCCGATGATGATTGTCCTGGTAACAAAATATCTCTAATTTCAAAACAAGCAGAATTGCACGTAAATGTAATAAATAAATCTAGGAGCCCATATGCGAGAACATATGTCATTGCATACTGTGAGTATTCATACATGTTCCTTGGAGTCCAAGGCACATGTATGAATACTCAGACATGTATGAATACTACATTTGCAGGGAGTCCAAGTTTTTCTCCCTGCAAATGTAATCGGCAATATAATCATTTTCCCCACATCATTAGGATTAACGTTACCATCATTAATTATTGCATCCCGTAAATGAATGCATTCTTCTGAACGTAATTTGGTTTGATTTAATTTAATATACAGTAGGCGTTCAGTTTCAATTTTCGCATACATATCGATAATGTATTAATGAACTAATTGTCGACATTTTAAAGTATAATTATCAGCGTTTTGGCAATCATTAATCTATATGCATAAAAACTTATTGCACTTGCTTTCTTATTGGTTTTCTCGCCTGTTTGCGGACTTCTTAATTTTATGTTAAAATAATATCCCTCCTCTCCTCACCAAAATAAAATAGGATATTGCAATGCATCATATGATCGATAAGTTTCTGAGAACTCTTTGAACGTCACGATTTCTGCGATGAAGAACTGTATCGCGGGAGGTAAATTCTTCGCCAACTATAACAATAGCCACTTCATCCAATGTTGGCGCATTGTATTTTTCTTTGTGGTGGCCTACAGATGTTTTTTCAGCTCTAATAACAACTTTGTAAATATCCGATGACATTTAGTCAAGGGCAATTGTGAACAGCCTAATTAACTGATTATGTTGATCGAAAAAATTTTGTAATACGGTAACAATTTTTCGTTTAGTGCCATTGTTTTCCTGGCAACGTTGATTGACTTGATCATTTGTGTTATCCATGCAATAAATCTGTAGAAATTTATGATCTGCGTTAGGCATTGAAAGAAGTGATCCTGCACGATGATAAATTTGGCCTTGCACTTTGAATGTTGGGATGTAATTCTCGTTCACGATACGTGTAGCACCGAATGAAGTCATTTAGAAATACGAATTGTACCGGCGTATATGCGCCAAAAAATGTTTCGATTGGTTTGTTTGACCTGATACGAAGGTTGATAATGTCTCGGCAGGCGACGTAAAATCTTGTAGTTTCAGTATGCCTCTAGAACAGCAAATTTCAGCTGTTTCATTTTTAAATTTGAGAGCATTACAAAACATACATAATTGATATATTTCTCCGATGATGACACTTGGGGGTAGACTATAGTTTGTTGTCGGATCATAGTGAAATTCACTGAAATTCAAATCAGAGTATTGGCAGCGTCTGAATAGCGAAATGCGTTCTCGGTCAGTTTTCATCCTTGCTTCCCGTTGCTCTGATGTTTCCGACGAACGGGCTTGTGTAGTTCGTAGTTGATTTGTTGACAGTCTTCTTTCCTGTTGCTCAGACGTTTCTAAGGAACGGGCAAAAGCATTCTGTTCTCGATTAGTTTCAAGTCTTTTTCCCGTTGCTCCGATGTTTCTGAAACACGGGTAGTTCTCTTTTTGCGCGCTTGAGATGTCGACCGACTAAGAGCGATTTGCTTAGGCGGCATATTTTTGCAAATATTCTTTCTGACAAAGAAAAAGAAACGTAAAAGTTGACAGTGGTCGCAAATTTGCTAAATCGAAATATCACATACATATTTTAAATAATAAAAAGAGCAATAAAAATGAGATGAATAAGAAATGTGAAAATTATAAGATTTAAAACAAAAATCAATTTTATAAATGAAAGAAATAAAATGGATGAATTCGAAAACTTTGCATAAATAAACAAACAAACTAATAGTTTTCAAATGACCACTGTCACAGCACTGAAATCTTCGAAAACTATATTTAATTGTGTTAACCTAAAATTACGTACTAAATATAAATATTTCTGAAAACGTGCAATTTGAATGACATTTGCTTTTGTCTTTATATTTATTAATTAGTTTTCACAGTACTGAATCCGTGATACGACCAACAATTAAGAAATCTATTCTCGTTGATTTTACTTGCTTGTGCTCACCTGACATAAGGAAACGCGCGAATTAAAAATTAAAGTATATGCAATTTACTTTAATTTACTTTTCTAAATGAATAGAGTTATAAGTTAGAAAATATCACTGTTGTTATCTTCAAGATATTTGAAAATTGAATCGTTTATAGCAAAATTTAAAACAATGGCTAGCTTTTAACCAATCAGAAAATTCCATTTCGACTTTCACTGATATCGCTGGAACAGTTTATCGCAGAATGTTCTAATGTCGACAGAAACCTTCCTCGTGCTTTGAACTATCTGTATGCCAAGTTTCATAGCTTTCTGTCGGATGGTTTAGGAGTCTATAGAGGACAGACAGACACACATTCACTTTTATATATATAGATTATTTGTGCTTTATATTTAAATTATGCAATTTTAATTTATTTATAATTCTCTATCACTGTTTTTTTACTTTTTTCAGTCATGCACTGCCTTAAGAAATTTTCCCCAGTCTTTTCCTTTACCAAGGGTAACTTGATACAATCTCCGAACCCATCATCTTGGTTCCCTCTTCGGATGGGTCCCACAGCTGACACCTGTGTGGGAGGATTATGGATTTTTTTCGTTGCACCTGCATTCGCTGGTCAACCGTGAGAAATAGATATATATAAGATTTTCATGTCTTGTCCCCTTCACCTCATGACTTTTTTCCTTTTTTTTCTCACACGGTATGTGTACTTTTAATTGCGAACCGGACGGTAATCGTTAATTTTAACCTTTAGCCTTTTGACCTCGCTTTCCCGTTCACACGAAGGGGTCGTGACCGCGTGTTGGCCATACTGCCCAGTGCTTGTTTCTTCTATCGGCCAATGGTTTCTTGAGGGGTTGAATTTTGTACAGCCCACTTATTTTTTTCATTGGCTTTTGTTTAAGGTGTCCTACCCCTTTTTCCCTCATTGGAGCATGACGGGAAAAAAAGAGACACTCTCTCTTATTTCATGATTGTTTAATGGCAAGATTTTGCGTGGTTTTTAGTAATGTGAAAACTCCGATATACCTTGCGAAAAGGATATCTTTTATGTTGAAGATTTGTGCTACTTTTACGAGACAAAATCGCATGTAATAAAATGTGCATGTGAGTTGATGCAACGTTTGTTAGTTGGTGAATCTTCACTGTTTCTGGTAGTGATATGAAATAAATAAATGAATTTGCCAATGAAATGAATTTACTCTACTCTGTGTGTGTGTTTTTTTTCATGATTGTTTTATCAATCGCCACAGATCGTTGTGTCATCGACATGTAGGGTGAGTAGCCATGATTTACTTAATAGTTAGTGCAGATAATATTCATACTTACAAGAATGCTATTTCCTTATATTTTTTACATGCATCTCTCCTTATCATTATATTAATTGTTTTTGTTTATTGACTTATTTCTAAACTTTTGAGCCAATGGACCTATTGGGTTATTCGGTGTTCAACAATGCTGGACCACCACTATTCGGCCTATTTTTTTTACGCTATTTAATGTATAATATTTAACCTTACTCTATTCATTTAAATATCAATTTGTTTTAATTCCTAATGCATTCTTGTGGGTTTGACTTGCCACATACAAGATTTTTATGGTTTTTCTTAGATATCATGTACTTAAATTGTGAATCAATTGTCTCTCTTGTACGAGTATTAGGCATTAATTTTTATTAGTCATTTAAGATTAACCTTATTTTTAATCTTAGCATTTATTAATTGTTTCAATTTCATAACTTGATTATTTCAATATTTAAACCTCTAACCTTTAACAAACTTATATAAATATATTTAAACTTTAAGAATTGGTGCCGCTCTTTTTTAATTTTTTAATTTACGTATGCATAAATGTTCTGGTTTTGGTTCATTTTATATGTTCAGTATATATTTATATTACAAGGTGATCTCAATAATGAGGTTTAATGATGCATATATTTGTTTTATGTTTATGATAGAAATTTTATTTTTTTTTCTTTGATAATGAGTGAGGTTTAATTTTTTTAACTTAATCCTTTATCCTAAACAATTGTTTTGTAAACTTAATGTTACTTAATGTTACCCCTCGCGTCCTTTCAAGGCATTTGCCTACTCGAGGGTGAGTCGATAAAAAGTTTAGCCCATAGGCTCCAAGTCGCAGTATCCAAAGTGTACAATAATGTACCAACCGACTCGTTAGATCAAATTTTGGCCTTACAATTTATATCTATAATGCCACCCTCAATCAAACAAAAACTTAATTTTGATGGGGAAGAAAAATTCCAATCACTTGTTACTAAGGCTCAAAGATATATTCAGGCTGAACAGTCATTACAAACTGCTTCTTTCGCCTACTGCATTTCGACTAATAACACTATAGATAAACTCCAGAATAAAATACTTGATTTGGAAAAGAAATTAGAGGAAATGTCAATCTCAAAAGCTTCCGTGAATCATATCAGTAACAATACTTTTAAACCCAACCCCAATAATGACAACAGGAGTTTTAATCCTAATCTTCACCATTCAACAAGTAATCGGGACTTAAGGCAAAATAACTTTAATAAATTTAATGGCACACAGAGACAGAGGTATCAAAATTCCATATTTTGCTTATTTTGTGATCGCACTAACCACGTGATGGCCAATTGCCGTCAGTATTCAAATTTGAATAGACAAAGCATTCCTCAAACAAATTACCCAAATGCTCATAATTGGTACCCTGTGCCTTATGATCATTTACACACACAATATGCACCTCCACAACAACATGCTATTCCACAACAACACACATTACCTAAGCAACGATCTTCATTTACACAACAACAAACACAGCAGTCTCCGTTAAACTAAAAAGTCGGGTCAGAAAGGGTGAACTGGTCTCGGCAAATCTTCACATGACACCCAATAATTCTTTCCTTAATAAGCATGTTTCATATTGTAAATCTATGTATATTCAAACCTTTTTAAATCTTTCCATGTCTAATGCTACTAAATTTAATAACATTAAACATTATTTTGATTATGAATTTCTAAAAATTACTAATGATAAACCTATTTCCCTTATGATTAATAGTGTGTTTGCTAACAAATCTTTACCTATAATTGAACTAAAATTTAACAAATTAAAAGCTCTATTTTTATTAGACACAGGTTCTTCAGTATCTTTACTAGATAAGAATGTTTTTCGCATCTTATCTCAATTTCAAACCTTGAAACGATTATCAAGAAATGTTATTATCTCTAATATTAATTCTTCCTTAAATTTTGAAGCTTGTATTGATGCCTCTTTTAAAATTAACAAGACTTTTTTTAAACATCCAATGTATATTACTTCTATTCAAAATCCCCATTTTTCTGGTATCCTAGGATATGAATTTCTCCTGGAACATAATTGTATAATAGAACCTCAAAAAAAAATTGTTTCTTTAAATGGACAAATTGTCCCTTTTGTTAAACATGATGAGAATACACAAAATTGTTACATCCAATCTGATTTAGATTCCCCTTCCATTTCTCAAAATATTGATGGGGTTCCTAAAACATCATTGGTGACCAATGATCTAATCAACATTAACCAAACGAATGATTCTCTCATATCACATTTCAATCACTCCGATGAGTCACTTGATCATAATAACGTTAATTGTAATAATTCTGAAACTGTACCTCCTTTATCTGATAAACTGTGTGATGAGCAACTAACGTCTGAACAGAAAACATCTGTTCCTATTATTCTTACTACTGAAAAAACAGAGACTAATCCCAATAATGATTCATCAAACTTTGATAAAGATTCTTTTGGGTTTGACTTGCCACATACACGATTTTCATGGTTTTTCTTAGATCTCATGTACTTAAATTGTGAATCAATTGTCTCTCTTGTACGAGTATTAGGCATTAATTTTTATTAGTCATTTAAGATTAACCTTATTTTTAATCTTAGCATTTATTAATTGTTTCAATTTCATAACTTGATTATTTCAATATTTAATTCCTTTAAACTTTAACAAACTTACAATATTTAAACTTTAAGATATAACATAAAACATAATTTCTTAAACGTCGATCCAAGCAACTAGAGCAATAAAGTTAACAATTAAAATTTATTTGAAAATAAAACTATAGGCTGATTTCGTTGTTTCGTAAACGTGAAATTTCGAATTCATCTAAAGACACTTGAATTAAATATTTAAGCTAACTTGTTTTCGTGGAAGATCTTTTGAAGGTAAAGGCCATGGATCTGTACTTAGTTGAATACCTTTGTTGGATCATTCATGGGTTTGCTTATGCTTCAAGCAAATCAACGGCCAATGAGGTTTGGCACCTATTTGGAACGTCTCTTGCAGTTATCCAATTAAATCTGATCTGAAAATAAATCTGATTATCATAACCAAGCCTAACAGCTGCAATATTAACAAGCTTACTTGCTTATACCTAGCAAGTTGATACAGGCTTAACATCGAACTTTAAGAACAAACAAGCTGTTATCAACCTGTAGGTACTCAATTGATAACCACCAAACGACAATTAAACTCGATAATATGATCAAGAAACCACTCTGCACATTCTGCCTCAACTCTGTAGTCTAGGCAAAACGGGAATATTATATGTATAAATTAGCCATAATCGTGAGGTAAACAAAGAACACACGAGTGAGATAACGAGTGACTTATGGGACGTGAGGTCTTATTAAGCAATCCCAGAATGGTTTGATCATTTTTACTTAGAAAAAAGTTAAATATACTATGTGTGGATTACCGGAGACTAAAAAAATACTGATAGAACGTAAAGAATTTTATCTTTAAGCTCTCTTTTTACATTACATAGCAATTAATTTTGATAGATACTACACAATTAAGCATTAGATATTAATTGTTAAAAATATATATGCAAATCAGTCAAATCTTACGAAACCATTCAAACTTTTAAACGTGCTTTTTGATCATGTAGTATCTATACGATATGGCTAATTTTACATGAAGTAATACTGTGTAAAATTAAAAACAAATTTAAGTTTGTAAGAAATATCGAATGTGTTCACTTCTACGAGAGAAAAAAACGAACAATTCTTAAGAATAGTACAAAACCGAAATGTCAGAATAATATTTTATGTTAGAATCAGAAATATCTACTTTCTATCGATATCTCATTTAATGGCTAGTGCAATGACGAAGGTTTCAGCTAATATAATTTTGACGAAAGGCGGCGAACGTTCTTTTTTTATTCTCAAGCATTTTCTTAAAAATCTAACTAATAAAATTCCTGTTAAATAAAAACGTTACACGACGTACCAAAAATTCTTTCCATTTAAACAAGTTCAGAAGAGCCCTCTTTTATACAAACGTGACTGGCTTAAAAATTCAATTCTACATATGTGACAGAAGCGTGGGGGCAGAAGCAAGAAGAGAAAGGTCTTGTCCAGACCAATTTTAAACCTTGCGCACGTTTTTCTTTTTTTCTGACCTACTTCGATTCTTTTTTAACAGAACGTCTAAGCCACGAGTTCTAAAAGCTCGTCCTTTCCATGTCCTTTCGATTTCTTAGTCCTGTTCTATTCAAGCCTGAACGTCTGGCGACCTTTATTTTTTATATCCTCACCTACTAGATTGTCCACGTTTGAATTGGTGGAGATAAATCCGAATCTTTAAAGCACGTAAGATTTCTTCTGCAAGGCTTCGGAAAGAGCTGGTTTACTGTTTATTCTACGGAACATTTACTTTTTATTCCAGATTTTGGAATATTTCTTTTTCTTCCAATTGAAAAATAGTCTAATCTAGATGTCTTTTACAAAATAAAAAATGTTTAGAATTTTGAGATTTTTAGACCACCGCTAAACCTCCGCTTCTTATTCTTGCGATATTTACTTCAGTAAAGATTTTTATTATTAAGAATAAAATTGCTTTAAATAAAAAATATTACATAATGTAAGAAAATTCATCCCATATGAATAAATTCAAAAAAGTCCTCTTTTCAGAACTGCAACGTGAAATTTCAAAAAAAAAATTTTAACATATAAGTGCGAATAAACACATTAATTTAAGATAGAATTGGATGAAAAAAGAGCGTTAAAAATTGAATAAATGTTCTGACAAGTTCCAATACTACAAACGCAGTACATTTTAACAAATTTTTATTTTTTTATCATAATATCGTTTAAATATATTAATTTTATACTCTGAGAAAAAAAAGTATGGTCAATATTATCAGAATATAGTAAAATTTATCTTATTTCTGGCTCTCTTGGGTGAGCAGCAAAAAGCTCGGTAATTTTTAACGTAACGTTTTGGTTAAATTGACCGTTACATATAAATTTGTAATATGCGAAAAAATTTGGTAATTTTATCATGATACTAGTGTATATCTTACTTTAGTGTATGATGTCATGATACCTTAGTGCAAACATAAACCATTTGGATAATGGTGTGGCATTTTAAGCCAAACCATTTATTTAGTTACATATACTTCTCTGTTTTGTATCTTTGCAAAATATGTAGTAATGAGAATTATAATTTCGAAGACTGTAATTTTCTAATAAACCGGTACATTACCAGCTGACCAATTACCGATTAAATAGTATATTTTTGGTTTTATTACAAAAATTTTTTTTTTCTTTTCTTTCTTTCTTTCTTTTTTTTTGTAAATGGCATTGCCAGTCATTGATGTTACGTACTGAAATTTTACCAGAAATATTGTGGTAAAAAATGAATTAGAACAAAATAAAATTTATCATTTAATCAAAGATTCTATGACACAAGGATTTTATGTTTCAAAATTATTATTTTTTTTTGGGGGGGGGGGGTTATTGTTAGCTGTACAAAGAGCTATAAAAACCAAAAAGGTTTATGAACATTCTTTTTATTATTTTAGTGCATTCATAACATATCCTTATTGTTTATGTTTGACCGCTTGAAACCTGCTTTTACAAATAAAAAATTTAAATGGAAGAGTCAAATAAACAGTTTTAATTTCTACTAAATCTTATTTATAATAAACCATTAGATATTAGATGAAGTTTTAAATTTTTTTCCAAATTTATATAGATTTCTGATGCATTTATACATCTTTAGTTTAAACGAAAAAAGAGTTTGACATAATACCCCTAACATGAGTTATGACATTAAATATCGTCATGTTTTTTACTGAAACACTTTTGCTCACGCGTTGGCGTTTTTGTTTTTTAAAATATAAACTAAAAATAGTTTTAAAAATCTATAAACTAGTAACATTTATTTTGTTATACAATTAAAAAAATATAAAAAATACCTTCAACAACGAGAATTGCAATGAAACACGCACGAGCTATATCAGTTAGATTTTAATGAAAGATTTTTAAGAATTCCCTAACTTTCTAAAAAAATTTTATACTCTACAAAGTGTTCAGATCTGCATTTTAAGCCAACTCACGTTTTGCAGTTCTCTTCCATGACACGTATTTCTAAAGCTTTTTGACATTTCTTCCTTTTGACAGTAACCGTTAAAAAGTTTTGGCAGCCACATTCAAGGTGGTAAATTTTAGACTCAAAATTGGAAGCAATATTGTGTTACATTTTCTTTTGAAATAGTCTTTTGTAAGATATCTCATTCGCCTCCAGAAAATTCTTTCCGAACAACATAGATACATACATTGTGTTAGTGATTTCGTTTTGTAAGTTACAATTTATTTTCCAAAGTTTTCTTAAATATTGCAGTGAAAGTATTAGAATATGCTTCAAATTACTTATTTGTCTTAATATTTCATAAAATATAAGGAAATGAAAAGTATTAGTACGTTTTTTTGAATTTCTCTTATTTCCAGTGATAGGTTAAACACACAGCTGAAAAAAGTAAAATGAAGTAAAAGGAAAATACAACAGAACATATCAACAAAGACAGCGTACGCATGCATAATATTTTATCAATTGTTAACGATATGCCTAGCTCTCCAGTAACATTTCCACGCATATCTACAGTCCAACGAAGGTTAATTATTGAAGCTGCAAGCATATATTTTCTGAAGATGGCAGAACCCTTGATACCTACCCATTATGCTAACGTAGTTTTGGAGTTTGTCAACTTTTCCCACGAGGAGGTGGATTGACAATAATGCTCCTATATTATAATTCATGCACTGAGAAAAAACATGTATTCAAAACTACCGGAATATGGTAAAATTTACCGTGTTTCTGTCTCTACGGAAACACCAAACTGCTCAGTAATTTTTACCGAAGCAATTTGGTAAAATTAACAATAAAAATTGGTTTCATAATATATAATAAATTTAGTAATTTTATCATGATACTTTAGGGCATAAAATCATGCTTAAGGTTTAATTTAGTTTTCAGCCTTGTAATTTTGGTGAATGTGTGGTAATAAGAGCTAAGATTTTAAAATCTAATCCAATGGAAAAATTACCAAATGAAAGGTTTAAATTTCACTTATTTTTAAACCAGAGTTATGGCTTTTTTTTTTACCAGAAATGCCTTCATCATACAGTACGGAAATTTTTCAGGATTTTTTCTTCGCACAATAATACTGAGATCCAAAATAGTGTTTAATGGTGTATGTTATTAATATTAATCAGTGGAAGAATAGAAATCTAAATAAAAGGAATAAAAAAGATTCAGTTAACTTGAGAATACAGTGAAATAATTTTCGATTTAGAGGGAGTCCACAGCATAGTGTGATAGTTTTAACATGCACTCTACAAAAACTTGTTTCAAGATTAGTTACTCCAAAATAAATTACCACTTTTTAGCAATAATTAGTTCTCTTTAAACACTCTCAAAAACATCGGTTAGAATTTGAACCATTTTTTTTGGTAAATTAACCACTATTTGATGCAAATTTGCTGTAATCTTAATAAGGCGTAAAAAATAACAGTTTCCTTCCAAGTCGAAACATAGTATTGTTAACTCATGTTTCAGAAAAACGATAATATATTTAAAATTAGCACGCTATTATCGTTACAGAAAATTAAAATTAAATAAATAATAGCATTCTGCGAAGCGTTCTCGCTAAATCTAGCGTTAATACTAGCTTCACGAGGCTTATGCGGAAACTTTCCTGCATGTCACACCGTCTCTGAAATGAATAACAAAATTTAGCGTTACGGAAAGCGCAAAGCAAACTTTATGTAAAACCTCTCTATTATGATTCCCCATTATGCTACAAATTTAACATTTTTTTCCTCATAATATAATGGCAATTTGACATAAAAGATTAACATTGAACAGATTGATTAAATGATAGAAAAAAAATTGTTTAAAAACGCATTAACTTAAAAAGTTTTTTTTTCATTTAAAATATGAGTATTTTATATTTTTCTGAAATAAAAAGATAGCATTCATTTGCTTTTGGATAAACACTGTTTTATTCCAATAATTAGTCAGTTCTGAAAAATTTGGAAGCTAGTTTAGTTAACCACTTGCGATTTTAATTTAATGAAACAAATATTTGATCCAAATAAAGATTTAACAATCAACATAGTTCTTCATTTCTCAATGAAATACAAATTAACATCACATTGGAGTGAGTACGTAAAATTGAAACATTCTTTATCAAATAAACTACTTTGAAATAAACAAAAAAACCTAGCACATTATTTCCAAGTCCTAAAATCTAACAGTATTAAAATGTCCTCTCAATCTGCAAGTGAAATTTAGGGTTTTTCCTTTTTTTACACCAGGGCACTATTTGAATTTCCTTCACCTAAGTAAAAAATTGTTATAAAGTTTTTATTAGTTGCAGTTCGCTTATTTTTGAATAGTTAAGAATTGAGTGTTAGCAAAAACATAACATGACAGAAAATAACTTGCTGGATTTGGGTTTCCTAATTTTTTTTTCAATCGGAAACATTATAAATAAATGTTCGTATACATTTAATATTTAATTATTTGTGACTATTCTTTTTTTTATTATTCTGCTCATTTTTCTTATTTTGCATTGCCAAACAGATTCCATCTTTTTGCTTTTTGGAAAGATATATACTTTCTGCTTTGTTATATTGACTTAGAAACAAAAACTCAAACCTTTATTTTAACAAAGCATTTTCCAGGGAAATTTCATTTTGGAGGGAAAATTTATTTTTGACTGTATGTTGTTTAGAACAATTAAATTACTGTAACGATTCACAAAAAAACTTATAAATATACTATTTAGCATATACGGCATTACTTTTACTTTCGTTACTTGTACCGCCAGTACAAGTAAAAAGTACAAGTATTTGTAACGGAAATATCGAATGAAATCGTTACTTTTTTCTAAAACTCGGTAAGTTTTCTAAAAAAAAAATTTAAAAAAAAAAATTAAATTAAAAAAAAATGCTTATGATTTTTTTTAATTTATAAAATTAATGTGCAATATATATGTATTCACAGCTAACTTCGTGTTTAAATACCTTCTGTTTCAACTTATACTGCACATTCAATTAATTTTTACTAGCTCGAAGATCACAAAGCTATCTGTAACCCCGTGTTTGCTTTGTTTATGTTTGTGCTTTTAAAACGCGTTTCTAAAGAGTAAAACAATTTTAAATCAATGGTAATTTAAATAAATAAAAATTATAAACTAAAAATTAAAATCAATAGATAAAATTTCTTTTTCGTGCAAATCCATAAAAAGTTTGATATTAAAATTATATTTGATTTTAAAATTATATTATACGATTATATAATAATATTCTTCCGAATTTAAAAATAAATTAATATCCATAACTTTCAAAATTAAAAATAATGAAATAAATAACAACAATTTTGCAAAAATATTAAAGAACATAAGAATATTATTCAATAAAATTTTAGGTTACTTTGAATTTTCGATTTCCTAGAAATGTACTTTTAAATCGTTACTTTTTTTGTTTAGTACTTGTACTTTTACTTGTACTTTTTACTCGTTACTTTTTAAAATAAGAACTTTTTACTTTTTACTCGTTACTTTTTTTTAAAATACTTGTACTTTTACTCGTTACTTTTTAAAAGTAACGTTGCCATATATGCTATTTAGCGTCCTTTTTTGGATAATAATGAAAATTATTTCCTAGTATTCGTATAAATAATAATTATTAAATAATTTTAACCTGATCCATTAAAAGTAATCAGGGACTAAACTGGAAAATGTTTTATTCTCATGTCTACTTCAGAACTTAATATGCAACTGACAAGTAAATCGATAGTATCTTATAATAGAGTTCGAAACAGACCAAACTTCCCTCAATGAAAGAAGGAAATCGGTTTCCACCAACTATAATGGAATGCAAAAATAATAAATGTGAAATCCAGATTTTAAATTGTTGAAGTTTCCGCTTTTCACCTTCTTGAAAGTCAATAATTTTTTTAAATTATAATTTGGAAATTTACAAAGCTTGAAATGTTACATCATTGCACTTCTTAAATTTGATAATTTGCATATTGTATCTAGGTAGAAAGAGGCTTGGATATATTTTTTCTAACTTGAAAGGCTTCTGAGACAGTATTTTA
Organism: Parasteatoda tepidariorum; assembly: GCF_982258835.1. NCBI lineage: Eukaryota > Metazoa > Arthropoda > Arachnida > Araneae > Theridiidae > Parasteatoda > Parasteatoda tepidariorum. Next base: position 44,859,445 of record NC_141756.1, read on the forward strand.
TTTTTAAACAAAACACATCAAAGCGAAATTTTAACTGATAAAAATATGCAGGGAAATAACATTTTTTGTAAAATTACCGTAATGTATGGTAGTGATATTTCTGATTAAGAAAAAAAACATAATTTGGTTAAGAAAACCAAAATTCTTCAATTAAACCATTTATTTAATAATTTTTCCGTTCTTGTGATAACGATTTGCTGGAAATTCTGGTTTTCAAAGCTATAGTTCTTATTTGCAATAATTTAGTAAACAAAAAAAGAAAAATGAAAATTTATGCCAGGATTTAAGGTATATTAATAAAGTTACTAAGTTTTACCAGATTTACTAAACATTTATCACTTATATTATTAAACGACATTTTATCATCAATTTTACCAAATTCATTACCAAATGCTTCAATATAAATAACCGATTTTTTTGGTGTTCCCTTAGAGCTGGAAACACAGTAAATTTTACTTTTTTTCTAGAAGTGCGGATCATATTTTCTTTATGTATGACTAAATTGCGTTTTCTATAAATATTTTTTAATGTTAGCCTGTTTTGTTTCACAAACCTTTCATTCATCATTTTAATCAAATCAGAAGAAGCTTTATTGATAACAATCTAATCATATTTAGATTAATGTCCAATGAATAAAAAAAATATATAGGGGAGAGTTGGATAAAACGGGATAGTCGGACAAAACGGGATACGTCGTCTAGGGACCAGACTATTGCAGCTATCTAGTGGACAACGACAGAAACGTGTTGTTCGACGTGATTATATCATTCTCGGTGCGTCCCGCTTCGAGATCACTATTTGATAGAAAGTTATAATTCTCAGAACTTTTTTACTCTATTTTTTTGCCACTTTCTATATTTACGTGCGTTGTTTTTTACATTGTACTGCCTACATATATGGGAATAAAATTCCGGTGAGTATTAAATTTAATTAAACATTTATTTACCAATATTTTTATGTGCAGTCTATCTAATTTTCTTTTCACATATAGGCAGCAGCCATGTTTGTTTCAAAAAGTGTCAGAGTCGGACAAAACGGGACACTTGTGAGTTGGATAAAACGGGATAGAGTTTTTTATGTCCCGTTTTATCCACCTATTTATTTGTTGGATTATTGCATTTTAAAATAGCCATATATTAATGTAGGCCTAGGCTTTTTAAGCAACTTATTTATATTAGCTATATATATTTTTGAAAAATTTAGTCTCTTTATATAGTAATGCAAAATTTGTTTATTAACGTTCATTATTAAGCATTTTATTTTCGACTCTAGGATTTCACATCTTTCTTTAGAACTAATTGTAATGTATTTCTCTGATGAGAACTTGATCTTTTTTATGTATGAACAATATTATTCATATATTTGCATTATTTATAATTTTATATTTATTTATATATATGCAAAAAATTAAACATTGTAAACCCTATCCCGTTTTATCCAACCCAGGTATGCTAAAACGGGATATGTAAGAGTTTGGAAATAATTTTTTTTTTCTATTTCACAGTCATTAAAATTAGTTTAAAATATGTTTTTTGTGTGCTTCAATAAATGTTGTAGCTACAAAAAAAATAATGTATGTCTTTCCTTAACAGATATTCCGTAGTAAATAAAAACAATAATGGTATCCCGTTTTATCCAACTCTCCCCTACTTCAAAATTCAAAAATTTTTCCACCATTATTAAATAAAATTATCAAAAATAATAAATATTTACAAAAATTTTTTTTTGCATGGAATTACCATTGGATAAATAGCTTTTTGCTTAATTTCGCACTGATTCCCTCAAAATGTTCTCAAGATATTCCAAAAATATCAAATTTACATTAAAAGGTTCAAACTTTGTACCGTTCTCTTGACCAAATTATTAGAACCATATTTCCCAAACTGCAACTAATCTCTATATTTTGCTAATCAGAAATTTTATTCCGTCAAAGGAAAAAAAAGATTATGCTTAAGAAAGTTATGTTTGTGGTTTAGAAAGTAGCTTTTTTCATGATTTCCTATTTTAAAATATCATCCGCAGTAATTAATCAGCATATGTAAGATAACCCCCTCGAACCATTAAGATTGAAACTCAGAAAGTGAATATTAATTCAATAAAAATTTCCTCAAGCCGGTATTTTTTTCTTACTATAAATAATAAAACATTTGAGCTAATTCAAGCACTCGAACAATCTAGGATGCATGGAGTTGAGTTGCTCTTTTTCAACGATATTGCATGATAGTTAGCCTATCAATAATTATTCCGACTTTTGACAATTTAATTTTAATTTTAAGAACACCTTACACGTAGTGCTAAATAAGCTACTGATTTTAAATATATTTGAAATGGAGCATCGACTGTTTCTGCATATATATTATTTTAAACTATTTTTCAAGTTGAATACTATTTAAAGTGTTTTGTATAATTTGAATTTGAAAAGAATTAAAAAAAATAATTAAGCAATATTGTTTGTTACATCTTGAAACAAGCTAAATATCGCCATAAAAACAAACTGCTTTCACGTGGTGTCAAAGGTTAAGAGTTAGAACCCTAGTCTAACGAAGTGAATATATTCAAGATGTTATGATAATAGATATTTTTATCCACTTATGATTGCGAACCCTGATCAATGACATCCAATGTTTTCCCAGAACCCCACAAGAGAGCAAGATCAATACTAGAAAAAAGAATGAAGTGTAATTTAATCCAAAATATCACTTTTTACCTTCCGCTTCCAATAAGTTAGGGTGAAGTAGGGTAAAAAAAAAGGGGAAATAAAGGGAAAATAGAAAAAGGACTCGGGTAGAAAAGAAGTAGTGGGGAAAACTAGAAGAAATTTCATTACTGTGGAAGCTCGCACTCTGTGTTAACTTATTCATAGGTCTAGGGAACCGAATCTCCCAGAAGGAGTCCTACTCCTCAACTTACAGTAGTTTGTGGTTCGGAAAAAGAACAGCTGTGCTGTAGTATAGTGGTAGAAAGAGAATATAGAGAAAAACAGTTCTTACCGAATGTTTCAGGAAAAGTATAGTGGCGATAAACTGGAACTGGTCCCGCAGAATGAGAGTGCTGTTTACGCGGTGATCGTAAATTTGTTTGCAGGTTTTGTTGCCAGATCCGTGAATAAACCGGTGGTTTCTGGACATTCTCATCGCAATTTGTCACACGATGATATGTTTTTATGGATATTTGGCCTCTTTCATTTCCGGTGAGTTCGGAGAAAAACTCGTTGGTTTAAGCAGTAATAACTTTCAGTTGATAGGAGAGTTAGCGTTGTGAGCTTAAAGAGAGTTAATTTCAGTTGGTACTAAAAAGTTATGTTTTTATTTTACCATCACTACCGCTTTAGTTACTGTGTTGCTACGCTTCAGAAAAAATAACTACAGCAATTTTCTTGTCTGCGGAATACTTCTTTTGGATTATGATCAGGCATAAAATCTTAGCGCTGAATCTGAACATTTTTTTTCTTCAAAAAATGTAAATTTTATGATCAAAGATTTTCTGTTTTTAATAACGTTTTAGCTTAATTTTTTTTTGTTACAAATTTCATTTTTTTAAATTACTTTTTTGAAGAAAAATTCCATGTTATGTGTTCTTAAAAAACAATCATAAAGTTATTCCTCGTTTAAGTAAATAATTAATAACAGAATTATTATATTATATTTTTATTTAAACCTCTGAAATTCTGTAAAAGAGAAATGAACTTCAGATGTTTTAATTGCCGCCTTTTATTATGAATATGCAAATCAGTCAATCTGTAAGAGGGAACGTAAGCAATTGTCGGTTCATTAATGAATACTTGAATTATGAAAAACGATAAAAGAAAATTTCGAAAATAGAGTGTGCATGTACTATAAAACTATGACAGATAATTATCCTGTATGCTATTTCATACTCAATCGTGTGCCATATACTGTATGAATCAATAAAAGAAATATTTTTTCATTTAAACCCGAGCATTTTGGATCACTGTTATTTCTTACGTGAATTTTGAAAAATCCTATGGAAATATTTTATTGCTAAAAATAATTTAAGTATCATGGTGAATCGTACATGAATTAAAAAGTTATACATATGTTTATCGCTATAGTTTTTTCAAAAATCAAGCAAACAAAGTCAAAGGGATTTTAAATCAAGATGCCACCCTGATAAAAACAAACATGATACGGAAATTATTTAAATGTATTCATCTTTCAATTTCCTAATATATCCAAAGATTCATGTAAGAGATAATATTGATATAAAAGTACGAGTTTTCTGTATCAATATTTTTATGTGGATTTTTGAATATCCTGTAAACATATTTTATTGTTAAAAATATTCTAAAGAACATGGAATGTCAAGTAATATACGATAAAAATAGCCAGACATATTCTTCTCAGTATCGCAATGTAGTTTTATAAAATAAAGCAAACAACCTGGCTTGGATTTCAAATTAGGATAGTAACCTACTAAAACAAACAAGATAATGAAATGTTTTAAGTTTATTTATTGATCAGTTGTCTAATATATCCTAAAATTCACTTGAAAAAGAATATTAATACTATGCAATTCAAATAAAACAAACGATGACGCTAGAATTCCGAATCAAGATCTCACCCTCTATCCCCTAATAAAAACAAACAAACTCATCCCCTAATAATTTTAACAAAACAAAATAAATGACGTTGCTCGGATTTTAAATTAGGAACTCATCCTTATAGAAATAAACAAAACTATGCTTAAATAATTTAATTGTCTTCAGCTTCCAGTTTAAAAATAAATCCCGATATTCACGTAAATAATATTGCTACAAATACGTGTGTTCTGTATCAATATTCTATCTTACCAAGAATATCCTTTTCGCATATTTTATCGTTAAAATAGTTTACAGAATACGGAGTATCATGTACCATGATAAAATAAAAAAGCCAGACATATGCTTATCAGTAACACAATATAAATTTTTACAAAACAAAACAAATGACGTCGCTAGGCTTCCAAATTAAGATGTCATCCTAATAAAAACAAACAACAGGATACTGAAATGTTTTTAAATTTATTCATCTTCCAGTTTCCTTCTTTCATTCATCGGATGTATTTGAACATTAATCACACTGCAATATGCGCTATCAGTGATTTTCAGAAATCCGATTCAAATGAAGCCATTTTTTTTTCCTTCTTAAGAAATATAGCTCATCCATCTCAATATTTCCTTTTACAAATGATTCAGCCGTAATTCGAGAGTCGCCCGATACATCACTCATTTTAGTATCCCCTCCCCAACGGGGGTCTCCTTCTAGTTTTTAAGAAAGTCTTTTATCTTCTGTAGTTTCGATTTTGATTTTTTCTCCTTTTCTTAGTTCTCTCTCCTTGCTATCTTTAAGCGAGAAAGGCTAAGCTCGTTATTTTGGGGTTTGATGTATGGTAGCTATCTCTTTCTCTAAAAAGAGAGTATTCGGGAGTTTTCTTAGTAATAGGAGGGCTATCCCAGGGGCCATTGAAGGGTCATTTTCGTATGATTTCAAACGCTCGCTTATTCGGCAGTGAATCGATCTGAAATTTATTGCTTTCGCTTGTATAGCGGAGAGACTTATATAGTTTCAGATCCCAATCCGCAGTTTGGTGAAGAACGGTGTAAGAAGACATCAGTTATCTGAAAATGAAAAAAAAATGCAACAAAAAATAAAAAGAAACATTTTGGAATTAAAGGTCTATAACTTTTCTTTTCGAAAGCTTGAAATCTATTTACACACATTTCATATTTGTAAGTAAGTTTTCCAAAGGAGATTAATTTACTTATTCTTCTTTTAATTAACGCTATAAAAAACTAAGACTTGATTTAAGTTTCGGTTTTTTATTTAGTTTATCACTTTATCTTTATTATTAAGTTAAGTTTTATTAATTATTAAATGAATTAAAACTTTTAGCAAAAAGAACTTTTTACCTAAAAATCTCACTGATTCACCCTTTTATTCATACGCAGATCTTAATTTTTGAACTGAACCAGAGAGCAATCAATCTTCAGTTCAGTACCCTTTGAGGTATAATTAGTTATAAGAACATGGAGGACCTTATAACTCGGCAGATTTAACGTGCACCAGTCACCATTTACTACACTTAGTCTTCGGTCGGTGGAGATCGAGTTCACGACTTCTTAGACATGGGCCCAACGACCTACCAACCAGCCTATTTCGGATCCTTGTGTATGCTTAAACTGATATAGTACGATAAAAAAGATAATTAAAATATGTTATATTTATGAATAATTCCTCGTGTGTTGTTAGCGTTGAAACATTTATCTTTTCTCCTTATTATTTCAAGTATTTTTGGAAATACTTTACAAAAGTATTTTATTCGTGTTGTTGTTGCTAATTATTGTCTTGCAATTGAATTTATACTCATTAATTTATTGAAAAAGGAATCCATAAAATATTTTTCTTTAAAGTTAAAAATGTGATAATTTACTTACCAATATTAATTTTATTATATTATTTTAATGATATTTTTTTACATTATACATGATTATTTTTATGATATCTATTTCTTATTATATTTCCTCGTATCATGTTCATTTATTTGTTATCAAATATCTAATTGCATTTAGTTATCTTAAAAGACATATTTTCGAAATTCATGAGAAAAATTTGTTCTTAAATTATGAATTCTTTTTCATTAACTCCATATTTTGTCATAACTGAATCAATTTCTGAAGAAAATTCACTTTTATTATATTATTTAAAAACTTTATCGAATCGTAATAAACAGTAGATTATCGATTAAATACATTGTTCTTTGATATTGTTTAATATACACAATTAATCATTTATTTATAGATGTTCGGAACTCAAATTGTCATAGCAAGACTGTGTTGTTTCAAAATATATCTTTATGAAATAAATCTCATTTTTAAAAAATAATTGTATCATTAGTTACATAAATTTTGATCGCGATTTTCCATCGCGAGCAAATCACCTATCTTCTTTGAATAAGAGCCGAAAATTTAATGATTCTTTAATAGCGTTAAATCAATTTAATACCTTGACTTACCCTCTAAGGCCATCCATATGTTTGTGTAACATTTTCTCAAGTTGTTTACTTTGAAGCTTTTATCATATTTTTGTAGTTTCCAACAATATTAACGGTAAAGACAAAGTGAAAAATTTTTATACATAAATGAGTTTCTGTATCAAGGGGCTAAAAATTTTAAATATTTTAAACTATTTCGTTTCTTGTAAATAGCAACTATTTTTCCAAGCGTAGGACATTAGATAATGAATAATTTTAGCTATGTAAGAACTGTTATTAACTATTGAGACTTTTTTATGTTATAAGTTCACTGTATAATAATTAAATATATAATTAATTTTGATATTATTAAGTTAGCACGTTTTAATTTAATTGAGTAATAAAATGAATTTAAATGGTTTTCCAACCACTATAAGAAAAATTGCCGCGGAATTGTCTAGAAAAAAATTCGCTTCGAGTACACTGTATGTTAATTAAATTTGTGACTAATTTTAGCATAATCAAGGTATCACTTTTTCATTTATGTGTTTAACGAAATGAACTAAAATGATTTTTAAAGCACTAGAAAAAGAAGAATTTGTCACTAAATTACCTCAACAATTTTTATTTCCATCAAATTTATTTTTTGACTAGTTTAATTCTTTAACTTTCATCTAGAGCTCTGCTTTTAATGTCGATATAAGATATCATATTTTTCTTGAATACTACACAGAAAGAATGAAATAGCTATTCTATTACTTAATAAAATTGTTAGGCTTTACTTTTTAACAGTAATTTCCTAAAGCTGAAAAGATATTTTGCCTAAAAAAACAATTATACTCGGTAATTTAAATATTATATTTTAATAAATATTAATATAAGTGCTCTTAAAGCTATGCTTTTCATAATAAACTTGTAGACACAATGACTATCAAATTCTGAATCTTATTAGACTGAGATTTAGAGCACAGTAATGAAACAGTAGGATTTTAATGTAAATAACAAAATGAAAACTCGTCTATAGTTTCTTTTTTCAAATAAATAAAAATGACATTTTTAATCATATTAAATTTTTGTGGAATTTATTTAAAGAGAAACTGTCTATTTAATTAAAAAAGGCAAATACTGAAAATATTCAATCTCTTTCAATGATTCTAAACAATCTCTTTCAATATGTTTATTAATTTATAAATTTATAATTCTGCAAATAAAAAAAATTTAAAAAAATTGGTATTCTTAAGCGTTGCTTTAAATAATTAGAGACAGACTAATTGGTTTTAAAAGAATTTAATTGCATTAATTTTTGAATCTCATCATGTTGAATGGATGTTGTTTTTTTCTTTTAATATAACTAATTGCTTTTAAAAGTCTTGCTATTTTTTTCAGCCCAGTATATGCATGATTTTAATTTTAAATTCATCAAGTAAAAGTTATTTAAATGTAGCTAGTAAGCTACAAAAAATTGTTTGTTAAATTCACATTTAACAAACTAATTGATTCAAATAGTTTTAAATAGATGGAATTTTTTGTCAATGATAAACGAAATGTTCAAGTGTAATAATTAATGTTAAGTGTGTAATTCTTTATATTCTAGAAATATTATATATTGACACTACTCTCCAAACTAAAAAAATATGCAATCTGTTTCTGAAAATATTTAATTACAAAAGTTTCATAATTTCTCATTTCAGATAAACATGCTTTGTTCTAATAAACTGAATCATATATTTATTTCAGTTGTAAACCTTTTGGAATAAAATATTTATTCTCTTCATGCCCAATTGATTCACAAAATTATTTTTATTTACTTTAAGACTTCTGGAGAAATTAAACTTGGTTTTGCATGATCCGTAAAATATTATACAGTAATTTTTACGGTACTATTTATTTAGTTAAATTGGTTCAGTGATTTTATGGTAATTAATACTGTAAAAATTACGGTGTGTCAAATTTTTTGTTCCGTAACATAATTCTTTTAAAAGTACTGGTACCGTGAGTGGTTGTACTTTTTGCAGTGATTTGATCCTGAATTTATACGTAAATTTTACGAAAGTAATTTCAGGATTTGATGGTAACTATTAGAATAAAAATTACGGTATACCAGACGGTATTTGTATATTTACGGTATTTTTTGTTTCGCGACATGTTCCAATAAAAATGGATTTCACGGTAAAACTGTACTGCACTTTTAATCGAAATCTGCTTACAGTGTTGAACAACAGTATATTAACAGCCTATAAGTACTATAAGCCAAGCTGTGGATTCAATTATTGAAATATTCGACTATAAGACAGAATCCAAATCAAACTTCAAATTACAATCCATCAAAGTTTTCACTGAATTCGTGGAGGAGTATTAATAATATATTCGCATTATCTGTCTCGATTACTTGGCAATATTCTACTGAAATTACTTCATACAGTGAAAAACATATAGGTTTATTATAATTATCCAATTAATAGTTCCCATTCTGATAAATATTTTGTGATAATATATTTTCATAAGGGCAGAAACTTATTTCGTTCTTGGAACTTATAGAATATAATTTTTGTTTTACCAGAGTCGGAATCGAACAAATAAATCTGACTCCTGTAAAATTGACTTCAATTTATACTCCATAGCCCTGGTGCAAGAAGCTATTATCACGAGGCATTAAATTATATTATGAACAGATTTTCAGATTTCTTTTTACGTTAAATTTTATATTTTGTAAATAAAAGGAAATATGAGAGAGTAAAATGTTTAATTGAAAACCTAGCAATCATTATAATTTTCAAGATATTTCTCCATTTTAAATTATTATGTATATCATATATTTATTAACATTATAATTACAATTTCACTAAACTTTGGCATTTAATTTTAATTTCAAATATATACACTCTAAGGGATCATATTACGGTTAAAAGTACTGGTACCAAGGGTGTCCGTAATTTCCCGATGGATTTCATGGAAAATATAATCGTAAAATCAGTTTTTACCAGAACATGTAATGGAAAGAAAAATCTGATGTACTGTAACTTGACTGTAATAATTAAATTAAAATACCTGAATCATCTTAATAAAATGGATTTTTTAGATTATGCGCCCAAAGTGCGGGTACTTGATTCCGTAAATTGATCCGGAATTTAAATGACATTATTATGCAATCTTTTATCTTTCAAAAGCAACTAGTAATAGTTTTATTTGAAAAATGCCATGTAAATACCTAACTTGATGCCGTAATTTGATCCGGAATTTAAGTGACATTATTATGCAATCTTTTATCTTTCAAAAGCAACTAGTAATAGTTTTAATTGCAAAATGCCTTGTAAATGCCTAACTTGATGCCGTAATTTGATCCGGAATTTTATTGACATTATTATGCAATCTTTTATCTTTCAAAAGCAACTAGTAATAGTTTTATTTGCAAAATGCCATGTAAATGCCAAACTTGATGGCGTAATTTGATCCGGAATTTAAGTGACATTATTATGCAATATTTTATCTTTCAAAAGCAACTGGTAATAGTTTTATTTGCAAAATGCCATGTAAATGCCAAACTTGATGCCGTAATTTTATCCGGAATTTGAGTGACATTATTATGCAATCTTTTATCTTTCAAAATCAACTAGTAATAGTTTTATTTGCAAAATGCCATGTAAATGCCTAGCATTAAATGAGGAAAGGAAAATCTTTTCTTATGCGCTTATGGAAACAATGCCCGGGAGTATTTCAGGAGTTGCCTCATGAATTTGCGAAAGACAAGGAGGCAAAGCGAGGAATATATTGACGTCTATGAGAAGGGTTAATAAATCTCTTTCGGAACTAATCGAGAGCAGTGCAGTGAAGGCCATAATCCGGACAGGAAACGCCTGGAGCGACAAGGCTCTGAGTGTTCTCAGGGAGCATTAGGACTATCCTTCATGCGGAAAAGAAGAGGGCTCTCCATATAGCATATGTAATGGACCAAGAACCAGATAGAAAATGCCCATTTCCAAGTTTTAATGGTCTCTTCCTCTCACAGAACAGATGAAAATTCTTTTAAGCCTCGTAAAGTAGGGAACAATATATAAGGTTTTTTGACGTATTATCTATTGAATTTACTTTACTTACAGTTGCCGACCCTGCTCAAAACATAATAATTTATTTTCAATATTTTTGTTTAAGTTTTTGATTCAGATATTTTGGTCAAATTTCCCCAGAATTATGGAATAGATTTTAATTAATTCCATTTAAACTTAGGTTACTTTAATAAATAAAAAAAAATACCAGCTTTAGCGGCAAGGCACACTGTAACGGTTTTTTGGCCTTATGGTCTTACGGTATAATGATCACTTTGGATGGTCACTTTCGGATTCGTAAAATTCCGTTTTACCGTAAAATATTATACTGTAATTTTCACAGTAATATTTATTTAAATGATTCAGCGATTTTACGATAATTATTACAGTAAAATATTTGGTATTGCACATATTTTGTCCCGTAACATGTCCCGGTTGAAATGGAATTTAAGTTATAGAGTCACCCTGAGTGCCGGTACTTTTTACCGGAATTTTACACGGTAATTTTTTACTGTGTCTTAAGTGCTTTCTAATAACATTAGGACTACATTTCATGCGGAAAAGTACAGGGATCCCCACAAAACATCTTCAAGGAACAGAAACCGCGTTGTAAATGCCTAAGGTTTTACTTCATTCTTCTTATAGACCAGATAAAATTTCTTTAAAGCTTCTTATAGATAAGAGCAGAATATATGATTTTCTTACGTATTTTCGATTAACTTTTCCTTACTTACAGTGAACAAACCTTCCAAAAATTTAATTACTTGAACATTAAGTTAAATTTTAGATTTCAATGCATTCAATGAATTAGGACATATTTTCTTCGATATTCACTACAGTTATTAGCAAAAAAACCCAGTTAATGCTTTATTTCTTATAAGACAATAAGTTTGGAATTATAGTAAGCTAGGAAGTGAGAAAGTACTGGAAAGATCGCAATTTTTGGATTTTCTTTCTTTTTTTCTTTTTTTTAAGTATTTTAATAGATGATTCTCACTAAAAACTACTCATTATCTTACTAAATGAAACTAAATGAAACTCCTTGCCAAAATTTAACTAATATTTTTTTTAAAAAAAGTTATACGATTTTAAACCTATCTTCATGTTCTTATTTTTATGCACCGCATTCTGACATATATAAGTCAATAAATTCAATAGTTACTAGTTCTTTTTAGCGAAAATACTTTACTACCATTAGATATGATCACTATGTTTTAAAGAAATCCGGTTATTTAGAAAACATTGGTCAAAAAAAATATTCATAATAATAAAATTAAATATTTGAAAATATTTTTCATAAAAGTCATTTTCGTTTAACTGTCTGTTCATTTAACGATTGTTTAACTAACTGTTGAATAACTTCAAAACTTGAGTGGAAATATAGAACTTTTTAACACATTTCTCACTTAAATACTTACAGCACATTATATTAACTTGGATGGGATTTTGACTTAATTGCCAACTGAATTCCCAAAACAATTACATTGAGTGCAGACAGGAACAGTTAATAAAATTCTTATAATAAAAAAAATGCTAGTAAACAGACAAAAAGACAACATGAACAATCTTTTCGAATGACACGCGGAGAATTGAAATATTTGAAACTTAAATAAATTAAGTTTCAAAGTACTTTTGAATATTTACAATATTCTTGCCTTGCCCACAGTACGGGAAATGCAATTCTGAATACATAGATGCCTTTTTCTAAGATACAAAGATTTCAAGAAAAATAGTTACTACTTACAACTTAACGTAGTAGAGCAGCATTTGGGTTTAGGCATTTAAACAAAAATCTGAAAAAAATCAGCCAACGTTTTGAAATAATCATTCATTATAGTTTTGTCTCTAAAAAAATTCCACTGACGCTGGAAAAATATTCTGCCAAAGAAAAAGGAGATTTAACTTGAAACTAAAAATTATTTCATTTTGAAAAGAGACCTGGAGATCTATAAGACCATATAGGAGTAGAATTTCACACATATTATAACCAAATTGACAAGTTTGACAAAGTTTGACTTAAAGTTTACAATATATAAAATATATAATTAACGCAACTCGTAAACATTATTACGATTCTTCCCAAAGCACTCATCAAATGATTTAATAAAATAGTATTACTCATAATTTAACTTTGCTCAATTAATCTTCCTGTACGCCTTTCAAGCACCGTTATCATGAGATATTGAGTTTTTCTCTTATAAAGTGAAGAGGTGATTCGATTAATTTTTAAAACATTCACAATCATTAAGAAAAGTCTTTGCTTAACATCAAGAAATATTGATCGCAATCATTTTCCAATAAGCAATAAAATGTCTTGGCAATAAAAACGGAAGCAGTCCTATTTTTCTCTCAAAATAAACTCGAATATTTCATAACGTTAAATTATTTAATTTTGAAAAATCAACTACAGGGATATTCTGCCATGAGACAGTTAATTTATTCATCATTTTTATGAATTAACATGTTTGATACAGTTTTACTTAATGTCAGTGAAACTCACATTACCGTTCTTACAAAAACAGTTTTTAAACAATTCACTCATCAAATGATTAGCTAAAATAATATTATACTTTATTCAGACGTTCCTTCCATTAACTCTCCTTTAAAACTTTCAATTACCGTTATCATGGGAGATTGTGTTTCTCTCTCATTTCAATAAGGAAGTGATCCAATATATTAATCAATAAAACACTCGCTATCATCAAGAAAAATCATTGCTTCGCAACATCAGGAAATATTGATTGCAACCATTTTCCAATAAGCAATAAAATGTTATAACAATAACAACGGAAGCGGTCCTATTTTCTCTTAAAATAAAAAGAAAACTCTATTACCAACAATGAGTCAAGGCCGCAGACTATTTTATAACGGTGGCATCTCCCATTTCACTTTTGAAACTTTCGTAAGCGTAATTAGGTTGAAAATTATCCAAATTGAGGAACTAAAACTCGAGATAAGGCCCTACTTTTACGAGGCCATCCAAGGACGATAAAATCTTAAGCATCCATAGAAAATGGAAGCCCTTTTTGAAATTCATTTTCGTCAACCTAAATTACAGCACACGATGGATCGTAAATACTCCATACCTCCTTTCAATTTAGAGTGACGCAATTCTTTAAGGTTGAATTTTATGACTCATCCATACCTTGTACAGATGGATAGTGCCCCAGCGACAACGCGCTTTATTTATTACTTGGACCTTCTGTATGAAAATTAATTCTATTGTCGCTTTTTTTTTTCATTTGGATGAGATTGGAATACATAAATACTTACATTTTTATAGACCATAAAATAATGTACAAAACAAGGAAATATGTAATCAAAGCCAAACTTTGTAAAGATTTTTAAAAGCGGACACAATTTTTAGAGGATGTTTGAAAGAAAAGGAAATACTTATTAAGCGATAAATTATTCAGAAGGACAAAAATAATAAATTATCGATAAATTTGATAACATTTTTCTTTAAAAAATACATCGTATCTTTCGCCTTTCATACTGTGATATGATTACTAGTCTTAAAAATAGACTATTGAAGGCAGACACAATTTGAGAGAGGTTAAAAATAAAATGCTTATGGAACTATGTATTATCTAGGAAGAAAATATATTAAAGAAGTAAAAAATATTAATCACTGATTTATAGGTATAAAAGAAAACATTATATATTTAGTTGTGTGTAGTATGACATCAACTAATGTTAAAAACATATTTTTAAAAATAAACACAATTTGAGATACCATTTGTAAGAAAAGAAAATATATTTATGGTGCAATAAATTAATTGGAGGACTTATTAGAGTAGATTGTTAAAAATAGATTGAGATGAGGTTTTATAGAGAGAGAAATGCTTGTGTATCATAAATATATTAAAAAGCTGATATATTTCAGATATTTATAGATTTCAAAATTCAACCACATATAATTAGTTAAATGTTGCGGGATAAGACTATTAGTTTTAAAAACAAGTTTTTTAAAATGAGCATATGTGAAGATGACTTTATTAAGAAAGGGCGGGATTTATGGAAAAATAACGACGAAACAATAAATTGGAAATAAATTTATTTATATATATTTCAAAATAATGTATACTTATAGTCATGTATACTATGAGATCAGGTCTTAAAAGCAGATTGTTAAAAGTAAGCACAATTTAAGTTGAGTTGTGAAAGTACATGAATTGATTAGGAAATAATATGGGATAAATTCAGACAAAAGTATTAAATTATTATAAACTAAATCATGTATTGAAAGAAAAATTCTAACTAATAACTAATTATCTTAAGAGTAGATTCTTAAAAAACGATGCAATTAGAGATTGGTTTTGAAAGGAAGAGAAATACGCATAAAGCAATAAATTATTCAAAAGAACAAAAATTTTAAACCGCTGATAACATTACTTACATATAACATTTTTAAAAAAAGCATACACTTAGTCGTGTAAACTCTTTATGAATTTTTTATTCTTAGTTAGAACCTTTTTATTCTTAGTTTCGTAAAAAGTTTTTATGGCGTCAAAAAGTTCAAACTTGATAGCGATACAGAAAAAAGAATCATGGCCAATTTAAACATTTTTTTAATCTTAAAATTACTACAGTTTTTATTCATAAAAATCAATTTTTTCTAAATATCATATCATGTTTGTAACGATAAAAAACCCGTGATTACGCAATACTCGCAATATAGTTGAAAAATAATATCTTATTTTATATCCATAGAAATTTATAAAAATATGATAAATTGGACTTTTCCTTCATTTTTCGAGCGAGGCAAAAGCAATGAGATGTAAATGAAAATGTAATGTAACAGAGGACAATAACTTCAAAGCTTGAAGAAAAAAATGTTTGGGAATATGAAGCTAGGAAATTGAAACCTATAAAATTGGCAACCTAGAAAATGAACCTAAGTTGAAATGAACCTCGAAATTTGGCATGTTCTAACTGCTGCCAAATTGCTGAGCGTTAGCTCTCCGCAGTTCAAGATGGTGATTAGTTTTGAATTTATAATAGAATTGTTAACCAAAAAAGGAAAGCTTGGAATATAACTGGTGAGAAATGGTGGTTAGAGGAACTTGATTAGACAAGTTAAAAAATAAAATTTGAAAGGAAATGGGCAAAATTTAGCGCACAGGAGAGATAAAGATAGAATTCTTTCAGGTGTAAATGAATTAATAAATAAATAAGCAGGGAATACTACAATATCACAATTTAATTTTCGATTGCATAAATAACTCTTTTTATTTTATAACTCTTATTATTCTTAAATAATATTATTCTATTCACAAATGACTCTCATTATTCTCTAAAAATATTATTCTATTCACAAATAACTCTTATTATTCTTAAAAACCTAAGAAATATGTAGTCAGAATATTCAAATGTTAAAGATATTCTTTCACTAGCAAAGAAAGTTATGTAATTTACAGATAGTGAGAAGAAGTTAGATATATCTAGATCCATGAAATCCATGACTCAATTTTAGACTTCGAAAAATCCATGGAGATAAAAATCAAGTCTGGGCACTCGAGTAGTTAATATCAGCAAACCCAGCATTATATAGTTTCCTCAAATGGGAGTTAAAGGATTTTTCAGAACCTAGTTTCAGATTCTATTCATTTTTCGTTCTCATTTTTAAACTAATATTATTCGAAGATATGAGCATTTTTAAAAGAAACTACTTGGACCAGTGTACAATATTTTATTAAATACATTATTTGATGTTATCAGAATGCATTGCTGTAATAAATATGCATAAAGTGAAATTTTAGTTAGTTCTAAAAATTAATAAATCCAATAAAATACATTTCTTTACAAAATCATATTTTCTTTCTAGGAATATTTATCTTTTTATTTATTACAAATACCCAGAAGATTGGCTATGACGCCATTAGTTCTTTGTCCTTCCAATATCTCTGTACATTACAATTGAAAAACATAAGTGTAGAACACGAGTCAAGATGTGTAGCATCAAAAATATTTCTAGGAATATTTGAAAATAAACTAAGTATACAATGAAATAAAAAGTTTTATTAATTCTATGCTATTATGTATATTTA
Source organism: Parasteatoda tepidariorum (assembly GCF_982258835.1). Classification (NCBI taxonomy): domain Eukaryota; kingdom Metazoa; phylum Arthropoda; class Arachnida; order Araneae; family Theridiidae; genus Parasteatoda; species Parasteatoda tepidariorum. The sequence goes on from NC_141756.1 coordinate 44,876,507, forward strand.
CACAGTTTTTTTTTTTTTTTTTTTGCAAAATTTGCTTTAAAGAAAGGTATTATTTGACGCTTTATTGTTATTTGTAAACTGTGCATGAAAAAAGTTGAAAAGTATTATATTTACTGTAATATAGTTGGTTTAAAGTATGTGTATAAAAATTTTAAATCAACTAGTTTTTGCAGTAAAATCCATTTTTACCGGGACATGTTACGGAACAAAAAAATCTGATGTACCGTAATTTTTACAGCAGAAATTACCGTAAAATCACTGAATCACTTTAATTAAACAAATAATTTTAAAAATAATGGTAAAAATGGATTTTACGGACTATTCACTCCAGGGGCATCATCCGTAAAATTCGTATTAAATTACGGAATTTTGTACCGTAATTTGATTCGGAATATTTTATAGTCTATTATAGATGCTGTACATATATTAAAAAAACATAGAGAAAACCTGCTTCATAATTACTACACAGTAATCTACAGCTATTGTTTAGCAGTAAGTACTGTAACATTGCCTCCTTTGATACTAAATCACAATCTATTAGAGAAGTTTGCTATTTCGACACATTACAGAAGTCAAATTTTGTTCTGAAATCAATTTGTTAGCTATTTCAAACTAGATGCGGCGTTAAATAAAATGTTGCAAATTTTACACCAATTCATAATTAAAGCTAGAGTAAATTTGTCTTTGCGCTTGTAAAATATTGATAAGTCAAAATATCCTACATTAAAACCTTACCGGACAATTCAAGCTACAACTGATCAAGCATTGAGTAAAATGGGATGAAAAAGGGATGGAAAAAAATTTAATCATAGATTGAAATCAGTCAATGCAATTGAAAAGGGCAATTTATAAGACACATAGAACATTTATTGTTACACAGCACTGTTGCAAGTTACATATGCACAAACAAAAGTGTCAGGCACTAGTAAAGAACGTTAGCATTCCGAGTGTTTAGATCTTAATTGAATCTGTTATTAATTTTTGTCACTGTGTTTCCATTACGGAATATCATGGGGTGAGAATATTTTTGCTATATAGATTAAAAACTTTTGAAAAAAAATTCCGGATTATGAAATTAATTTTTTTCTTAAAATTTCCGTAAAAAACTTAACTTATTTAAACATAAAAATATATTTAAAGAAATTTTTTCATAGTTTTAATTTGAAGGCTCTGGTGTATGTATAAAATAAATAGTTTAACTGTAAGGAATTTGTTATGAGTTTTGTCTTTTTACGTTAAATGTAAAATTAGCCAAAATGTCAATGTGAAGGAAATCCAAATTTATTTAAAATTGAAACATTTATCATCCAAATTAAATATTTGAAAAGTTATCCCAACTCTGCATTGTTTGGGTACCTGAAAATATGCATTAATTTAAAAATTTTCTTTTATTTTACGGATACTCTTTCATTTCGAAAAACACCTAATTAACAGGAATTTCTTAAAGAAAATTTATGTTTTATTATGAATTTAAACTATTTGTACATTTAAAGATGTTTATATTTTTTTCCAGTAATAAAGAATCCATATTAAATTTATTAAAATTAAAGCTTTTCTTCTTGTTTAGGACCGTTAAACTGTGGCAATTGGTAGCAGAAACGCTTCGAAGAAAAACTTTAAATTCTTAAAATTACCATCGAATTCACTTTTCAGTGTATGTTTTTTTCCTAGTTAATACTTTATTTTATGCTATTTTCAGTTAAAAGCCGGGACATGAAGAATAAAAAATAAAATAATAACTACACTATAATAGACATAAAAGATTCTAAAAGCCCTCATTTTTCTACACTGCTTTTTTCTATGAAACAAAATAGCCCATGTCATGCAACAACGTTTCCCTTCCCCCATGTTTTTCAGCGATAAAAATATATATAACTTACAATCACTCAGTTTTACGTTTAACTGTTAATATCAGTGTTTGACAGTTTTTTTATTAAGCCAGCATGCTGTGAAGGAAATGAGATATAAGGAAAGGAAAATTGCGAGCATAAAAGATAACTGTAAAGCACAACAGCAATAACCATTATGACTTAATGAGAACAAATCTTTTTTTCCCTTTTCTTCCGTTTGTCAATTCAGCAGGGACGGTGTAAATGTTTTTTTTTTCTAGAGCCACAAAAAGAACTGTTGCACTGCAAAAGATATATCTGCCAAGTAAGGTGACTTTAAATCTATTAATCCCCCTTTTCCCCCCATAAGGTAGAATGGCCGATATAAAATTTCAAAAGATAAGATAAACAGGTAAAGCTTAATATATATAAACATAGCAATGCCTCAAAACACCGCTTAAAATATTTAGTTTGTGTCGGTAGCAACTGATTTTTAAATTGCAGGAAAATATAGGAAGGTTATTTACTTATTTAGAAAAGCCTTGTTGAAAATGGTATTTTGTCTTAAATTAATTTATATAACTATATATACAATTTGGATACTTTGGTTACGCCATGGTAAAAGTTTCATGAATTATTCAAAATATTGTTCTCGATTAAAATGAATATATAAGTCAAATGTTATATCTGAAAGATATATCTGCAATTTTAAATCTATTAATCCCCTTTTCTCCCTTAAGGGAAAATAGCCGATATAAAATTCCAAAAATGATAAAACAAATAGGTAAAGCTTAATATACATAAATAGAGTGATGCCTCAAAACTCCGCTTAAAATATTTAGTTTGTGTCGGCATTTGGTTTTTAAATTGTAATAAAATATAGTAACATTATTTATTTATTAAGAAAAGCTTTGTTGAAAATAATATTTTGTCTTAAAATAATTGTATTCCTATGTATTCAATTTGGATCCTTCGGTTATCCTTTGGTAAAAGTTCCATGAATTATTTCAAATACTGTTCTCAATTAAAATGAATATATAATGCAAATATTTTATTATTTTAGCAATATTAAACAAGATTTATGATAATTAAAATCAAATAATACTCCTAGGACAATATTAAAAACTACAAAACTATTTGAAATGCTTTTCGCGAGAATTTCGAGAGAATTAAAGTTTAAAAATATAAATATAATACAGAATTCAATTCTTCATTTTAACGATTATTGAAAAACGATTCAGTCATTTGTAGTACGAAATTTTTATAATAATGTATAAGGATTTAATTAACATGTTTTATTTGTTATTATTTGTAAAAAAACTGATAAATTTGAATTTCTTTTTTAATCTATTTTTACAGTTGTTTTAAATTGTAAAACTATAGTTAAAATTTTCAATAGTTTAAAAAATGAAAATCAAGTTTTCAAACTGTAAATTAAAAAAATACTTCCAGTAAAATACACAAAATTTGTAACATGTTTTACATTCTCCATGATATTTAGACTAAAGTTTTTGACTGATTTATTGACTATTTAACATTTCAAGTTCTTTAAATTTCGAAAAAAAAGCATAAATCAAATTATACTAGAAACAGTAATAAATTATGAATAAAATTTTATTTAATATATATATATATATATATATATATATATATATATATATATATATATATATATATATATATATATATATATATATATATATATATATATATATATATGTATATATATATATATATATATATATATATATATATATATATATATATATATATATATATATATATATATATATATATATATATATGATATACGTATTTCATAATTTCACTTAAAGATTATAAAGATTGACATATTATGAACTGAAATCATACTACGAAATAAATTCTATTAAAACTACCACACTGCATGGTAATGACATGTATTGTAAATAAAAATAAATAATATTTCTAACTATATATAAAAATCTAATGATGGTGTCGCAGTTTTCCATTGTCGTCAATGAATTTCTATTGGCTGGAGAATCACGTGGTGAGATCCAGTTTTCCCACATTAATTTTCGTATTGGTTTGGCTGTCATCAGCATAAAATAGATATAAGTCATAAAGATATTGTTTTCCTATAAATATTTTGCACTTCTAATCTATCTATCTATATTATATAAAACGCTAATACGTACGTATGTATGTATGTATCAATAAAACCGATGATATTTCTTTTCTCGCGCTGGCAACAGTTTTCATTTTTAATTGATTGGACTCGGCGCGCAAGAGCACGTAGTGAGCATCCAGATAACAATAACCAGAGTGAGCATTATCAGGTTGTTCAATTCAGATTCATGCACTAAAAACATGACAATATTTAATTTAAACTCAATTAGGAATTAATTAATTAATTGAAGTGAGAATGCTTTAAAAGGCCGCTGTTGAATTGATATTTTTCTACTAGGAGCTACCTAAACGTCTAAAAAACGTTTAAGTGTTTGTATTGAATGCATTGAATTTTTTTATATTTCGCGTTTATTTATGCATTGAATTTTCACGCTTTAAAATGCAGAATATTAGTGAAGCAATATTTTATAATTTATTTTGCTAATATGTTTCTTATTTAGCTAATGTTTTGATTTTTTCACCATGTACAATCTAAATGGCTAATATACTTTTTTAAAAGCCAGTAAGAACATTGGTAGAATTCTTCTACATAAGTACAATGCTATGTCTTTGATGATAAAATACTATGTCTTTGATGATAATATGTTATGTCTTTGTGCTAGAACATTGTGTTCATTGGCGAGCGAGCGCAGCGAGCCATGGTTCACGGCGTGAACCACATAGGATTGCGTAGCAATTCTCGGGGGTTGGCGAGCGTTAGCGAGCAGGGGGCGGAGCCTCCTAGTAGTTAATAAAAATTAAATATACTGTATTTAAACAATTCATTTGGTAATATTTCCGTTCATATTACAAAGTAAGTTCGGATGACAATGAATTTAGTTTAGATGAAATATGAATGAGAGGCGAGAAGATATTTAAAAGAAAAACATTTTAATAAACAATAATATACAACTACAAATGTTTAAAAGTTAATCGTTATGTATCTATAGATATTCAGTTTTCACAATTTTTTTTTTTTTTTTTTTTTTTTGCATGAATGTTAGCTCATCTGCACTGTGATAAAATCATACTTATGCGAACCTTACATTCGGCTCCTCTCAAGGCTAAATGCACATATTTAGATTTTATTTACATTGAAGTGTAAATATTAAATGTTCTATGACAGACATTGTAAAATTCTTTCAGGTGGTTCACATAAGTATAATTTTATCTCACTGCAGATATGTGTAACATCCATTCAAAAAAAGATGTGGCAGCAGAATATACATAGATGTAGAACGCTTCGCTTTAAAGTATTTGTCGTTGTATATCATTATTTATTTAAATGTTTTTTCTTAAATATCTTCTCGCCTCTCAATTATACTTCATCGAAACTAAATTCCTTGGGTAATGGCTTACCCGAAATTCGGATTTTCAAAATTATAGTTCTTATTACCACACATTTAGTAAAAATTTTGAAGTTAAATGGAAGTGATTTAATTTAAGAATTCAATCGATACAATTAAATTAATTAATAAAATTCAATGGAATAAATGTTTTTTTTTGGGGGGGGGTGGATTCTAGAGTAGCCCACAGCGTGGCGATTTTTTTAAATCTCGCCAAGCAAGTTTTTGAAATTTCGCCAAACTATGTTTCCGGAAGATATTTCGGGGAGATTATTTTGAACATGCGATCACACCACCAAAATTCTTAAACCTGATTGGTTATTTGCTATGTATACCTACGCGAAAGTTGGATTTCGTTAGAAAAGAGGTAAGAAGGCTTATTTTTTTGCTATTTATGCTTCTGATTTCTTGCTGTTAGAATCATCGTTACTATTTCATTTTGTAACTGTCATTTCATTTATTAACGTTATCATTTCATATAAATTTGCAATAATTTAAATTGTTTCTTTTTTAATATTCAAAAGTCAACGTTGATGCCAGTAATAATCGCTAACTGGCCGATATTTTAAAAAGTCACCAAGAGGCTGGCTATTTTAAGATTTTACCTTTTCTGCTATGCTCTAATGTTTCATGATAAAGTTACAAAATGTTATTACATTTACCAAATTTAACACACATTACAAGACTTTTTTTATTTCCTATGGCAAGGCAAAAAGTACAAATATTTAAAAAGATAAAATTACAAAAGTATGTATATGAGCGACAAAACATGACCAAAGTCATTGCCCTAAATGTTTTCTTGCTTCCCAGTACCTTGAGAACTAAGTAGGTCCGCTCAGGGCTACACATCGGTTCAAATGGTCCCTGCTTCTTTCTTCACCAGTATCACAAAGTGGACAAAAAGACATGGTGGAAAGGCCTATACGATGCAGATAAGCAGAGAGGCAATCGTGGCCCGTCGATAAGTGTAAGGCCGTAACTGCATCACGTCTATGTTTGTCGGGTAATGAAGAAGGGCTTACCCTTCTCCTATAGTTTAGGGCTGTTCGAGATCAAAGATCCCGCAATGATCCAGAACTAATACCCAGATCTTTCTGGATAAATCCATTCTGGGTTTTAAGTTGTCTAGGCTTGACTACATGGTCCGTCCAATAAGAGTCATCGATTTATCAGTCGCTTTTCATCGAGGACCAATACCCTCGCCTTCCTAATACCCTTGGAAAGGTTTATTTCCATTCAGGATAAGCATCATATTAAAAAATCACAATACTGTGTTAATTTTACTAACATCCTTATCAAAGCATTTCGGTAAAAATTACCCACCATTTTATTGTTCCCATAGAGCTAGAAACATTTTAAATTTTACTACATTTTGTTAGTTTAGACCGTACTTTTTTCTTAGGGTATGTATTTTAATGCCACAATTATACAATTTTAAAAAAAAACAGTTAAATTAACGACTTTTCTTTTAAAAAAACTTTATATGCGTGTTATACAGTTATAGTATGATAATGAAATAAAGCCACTACCGGGTATAAAACCCCAGTCCATCACGATAACTCAGTACGTTAAGAAGACTTTTTCTTCCCCACCAAAGTCACCTATCGAAAATGTAAAGACAATAAAAGAAAAATCTAAATATGTTTTTAATCCTTTTTATTTGACTTTCCCAAATAATTTGATGGAAAATAATTAGCTTGCTTGACGCTATTTCGAAACCTATGTATCAAAATTTGAGATATAATGCGTATGGATATTCCTAATTCATTTTTCTGATAAATTTATACTGATACAGTCCATGAATCAACATTTTTTGAATTGTAATTTATTATTGTGCATTATTTTACTATGCATTATTATATTATGCATTAAAATGTGAATTCCAAATTTTTTTAAATTTTGTTTGTTAATTAATTTATGTCATAAAAAATTTAGAATAATTTAAATCAGTTTTTATTTGCTTCAAACTTAATAGAAAGAAATTTAAAAATTCTTAAAAACTGAAAAATTATTGGATTATTTTGGTAATTTAGGTTATGACAAGTTATTACATAATAGGTTTAATTTACTTACTCGAAGCCTATAATCGCATAATTTTATTGTCTTGCATTTTTGAAAAAAAAATCAAACTAAGTTCTACAAAATATGAATCCTTATTTTTCCTAATTTATAAAAGGAACCAGTTAATTTTCACTTTTTTCTAAAAGGTATAGTAATTCTGATTGGTACTTTATCATCAAAAGTTTATTAAGTGCAAAATATCACTGAGAAAAGGCAGCTAAAAAATTTCATGAAAAATCCCAGATTGCATATTTTTTTTAATATGGAGGACATTATGACCATAATGCTACCAATACAATAAACATTTTAAAAACATGTATGCCATATACTTGTGTGAAACTGAAATATCATAAAAAATGTCATTTGCGAATCGCAAATTAACTCAAAATGTATACAAACGTATGTATCGACTCAAAATCTCAAATAGCATAATATTATTATACATTGAAAAAAAACTCTGCAAGAGTTCTAAAATTTATCAATCACTCTAAAAATAGAATAACATGTAGATTTAATTTATTTAACAAAGTAGATATCTATATAGCAGACAATCCTACGACAAATTTTTCATTTTCATTTTCATTTGGTTGACTAATTAATCCTTTATTAAACTTTGTAGAAATCTAAGCCGGTTTCTTTAACACTAGATTGACCAAGGAAGTCATTTTGACTGCTTTTTAATTCCAATTAGAAAAACAATGTTGCATATAATGACCCGATTTCTCAGAATTTTGTGACTTTTTGTGCAACATATATATATTTTTTAATAGTTAATATGTACTAATTACTTGTTATATAACTGTAAATAATATAAAAAGTATTAAAAATTAATTTTAAACAAAATTCTCTGCTCATTAGTTATTCTTTCAAAATCCAGTCATTTTGACTGCTTTTGGGCAATATAGGCATATACTAAGCTTCAGTCTTTCTAGTGCTAAAGATTGACTGAAGGCACGCAAAAAATTATTTAAGAAAATCTCATGTTTTAGCTTTTACTGTAAACCTTATTTTTAATTTTTTTCATTGTAGCTTTGTACAAGCTCTCTATTGCAACATTTTGTTTGTGTTGAAAACTTAGTAATCCTGACAACATTCACTTTTACAGTGTTAATGAAAGTACGTAAAAGGCTGCATAAATTAACCTTGCTTCAGTGATGGTCATAAAATCATAAACAATTTATCCCCGGTTTAAAAAAGTTTTACTAGCTTCTTTTGTAAACGCAGATTCAATCTTGAAATAAAAGGGCCGTTTATGCAAAGCTTAATGCGAGCTTCACAACGCGTAAACTAACATATTTGACGTGCTTTTGAGGCTAGTTATTTAATATTGTTTTAGGCTTGCATGGATTATTTGCTTTTTATTTATATACCTTGTTGGGCTTTGTGATAAATGTTATAGTTGATATTAAAATCACCCTTATACTGCTATCTGGGTACATAATATACTCATGTGAAACAGAAGTTTTAAAATAATGTCATTTGTCAACTAAAAATGTTATAATGAAATGCACAGGTGGCAGTTTTTGCACTTGAAAAATTAGAAAGTTCAAGAATGAATAGAAAAGTTCAGTTTGCCTTTAAACTTCTAAATGTAAGTTTTCTTTTATTAATCAAGATTTAAAAAACAATAAATCATATTTGGTCCCAAAAAAATTATTGATAGTTGCAATTTAACTTTTATTCATATAACGTGACAGTATTGTTATGTTAAAATTTATTTGTCACATTTCGAAATACTCCAAGCTATTTTAATACAACAAAACTTCTAAATACTTTTATTTATTTTGACAACAAATATGTGTGTTACATTAAATTCTTTTGGAAACAAAATTCTTTCTTACTGATAAAAAAAAATATTTCAGTTCGTATGATAGGCTTTTTAAAACTGTGTCTAAGAGGCACTTCTGCTGGCATCAATGAATTTAGTTGAATATTTGAATTCAATCTTCCATCCAAATTTATTACGTCATTTTTTTCACGACTCCTTTTCAATGGTTGCATTCCAAATATATGTATTTTGCTCAGACGTGCATGTAAGTAATCGACATTTCTAGAGGGGAAATATCTTTATAGAAAAAAAATAAACCTCGCCAAAAAAAGAGCTATAATACCTCTCGGTCAATCACCAACGCCAAATGCATCGGAAGGTTGGAAAAAAAAGGAAGTAAAATATGGAAGCCTCTGAAAAATGAGGTATTAGATTTGGATGAAAAGATTTCCCTCCCCTTCCTTGATCCATGCATACCCCACGCCTCAAAAGTTTCGCCAAAGCATCCTATGATTCCTATAAAGGAAAATGATGCATGTTGAATATAGAATCAGCTCGGAACCCCCTTCATGATTCCTATATTTTTTGAATGCGTCGTCTTCCATCGATGTGATATTCTCTGTAAATGTATGGGGGGTAGCAGGTATTCAATTTGTATTTAGTATTGACAAATGTTTCCATCTCTCCTGCCAAGGTCTTGTTTGTGAAACTTTTCTTTAAAAAAAAGTGGCAATCGTAGCAAGAAAATAAAAACATAGTATCAAAATGCTGGATTTTGTCGTTCGGAATGTAATTTTGAGAATAGAGTGTTTTTTCAGTTGAAACAATAGAACAAAAGAGAAATGCCTAAAAATAAAGGAGTGGAAGGAATCCGTCGGATGTTTTTATTAACTCAAACAAGCAACATTGTTTAGTTCTTCAGGCTATATAACAATGAAATATAAAACATGAAAATAAACTTGTCAGGTTATGTAAAAAAATATTTAAAACCTGGCGTTTTTTTTCAAGTAGAGTGTTTTTTCAAATGATTTTGTTTACCAGAATATTAATTGCGTTTATTATTACACTAATTGCATTTATTAAAATAAGTAATTGTTTGCTATACGAAGCATAAAAAACAAAAAAATTGTCTCTTTGAAATTTACAATAGCTCTGTAACTTTAATAATACAAATTCATTTTCTTCATTCTAAATTATTTTTTGCACTGTAAGAGATTCCAGATCATATTATGGTATAAAATAACGGCACTTTGAGTGCATCATCCGTAAAATCTTTTTTTTACGTAAAACACGATACCGTAAATTTTATAGTAATATTTATTCAATTTTAGCCTTTTATCCCTTCGGTGGGTCAATAAATGACTACCAAGCATGCTTGGGAACTAAACACAGGGGGTTTCGCGTTCGGTTGATCACCTAACCGGAACATCTGCTCATGCACCCCAGAGCCCAAGGTTAAGAAAACTGAGATAGGCACATTAGGCCTTGGCCCTCAATGGGCTGTCTCGCCACTGAGTTTAGTTTAGTTTAGTATTTATTTAATTAAATTGATTCAGTAATTTTATGGTAATTATTACTGTAAAAATTATGGTATGTCAGATTGCTTTGCTCCGTAACATGTTTTGGTACAAAGTACTGTTACCGGTACTTTTTACCGTGATTTGATCCTGAATTTTAACAGTTTAATTACTTTGAAAACGATTCACTTACTCGATAACGCTGGGGTGACTCAGGGCATAGAATAATCGCCTGTCAATGAGGTAACCCATGTTCGAATCTCAGAGGTGGCTGATTGCTATAAATTCGAGTCCCGACTCGCACCGACCACACGTTAAAGTTTAATACTTTTTGAGGTAGACGGATCTTAGGGTAGAATCCACTTGCCGTTGGGCTAACTTGGAGGTTATGGTTGCTTATATCTCCATCTAACGGAAATGCGAGTTAGTTCCGTCATAAAATCCTCCAGGAAAGCAAATTTCTTTATCCACGAGTTCGCTGGTCTTCTAGATCAGGTTAAATACTATAAAGCTACAGAATTGCACATAAGTGGTCGTAAATCCGAAATTGGGTTGATTGTTCAATACTGGTAATAAAATTTTAAAATTAAAACTTGTTCGATAATTGGTCACAGGTAAACACCGATTATAGTTTTCGTAAATTAAAATGATATTATGGTTTATCACTAAAAATTCAAACCAGGTATCGTTTTCTTTTCATAAGTTTTAAAGACAATAAAATAATTGCCGTATTTCACCTTAGAACCAGAAAAAAAAATTTATGTAACGAAAAAAATTATTGTTTTAAAAAATATTTCAAAAAGAAGTGTCAGAAAAACAGAATTAAAAAAAATGCTATTTAAAGAACATTCGCGGTCTTTTGCGAATTGGATCACTTTGTAAATTGACTGATGAGGGATTTAATTTTAAGAAAATAATACTCCGCTGTTAATTAACTTTAGGCAAAGTGCTTAATCTTAGGTAATGTCTGAATTCTTACTTCGTGCCATCGATCAATGTCAAATTAAATTAACGAAACTGTTAATTAATGGTAATCAAATTTACATTTTAAACAAAGTATGAGATTGGTGAAATTTAATTAAAATTTTATTTCTCAAAAAAGTACAAATGTATTTGATTTTTAAAAATTGATAATTAATAAATTTCATGGAAATTATCATTAATTCAAAATTATTTATATATTCCCTATATTTTATAAATGAAATCTTTCAACATTTTATTGCAGCTATAGTACTTAGCTAACATTTGTTTAATTAAAAACGATATAAAACAATGCGCAATTTTAATTTTGTTTCATTTCAATTATTTATTTGTTTTTACTAATCTACTTGTTTCTGACATTGAATTAAAGAATTGTGATTATAAATACAGCAAGTATGCTAAAAACTAATGGCGTCATACGTTACATCAAGAAGATGAAACATAGAACATGGTGTCGCATACCACGTAAGAAAAGTAGAATTCACCCAGAAAAAGCAAACGTTGCATGACATCCGTTTTTACCGGATCTAAATCGGTGTGATTTTTTTCCTCAAAAGTAACCAAATCATTAATTCAAGAGACGTCTGGTAAAACACCAGAGGATCCCATAGCGTAAATTATCTTTATTTCGACAGATATGAAAAATACACCGAGTCCAGGAATCTTTTTTACGTCGTTGTAAATGCTGCAATGACGTCAGTGGACGTCACTTCGAACGAATTTTGTAATTGTTAATCAAATAAATCTTTCCGCAGTTCCCAAATTTGTAGTATATTCTGTAGTTGCTTTCGAGCGTGATTTCGAAATCATCGGTTTTTCGCAATATTTGGATATATTATATTTTCCTCTTTTTAATATTATTCAAGTCAATTCGTTTCATTTATATGTTACTATATATTTTGAAGTACTCTAATTTTCTTTAGTTAGAAATCTGTCAATTTTGCATTAAAATATAATTTATTGCTTATCACATTCCGATCCAAAAAGATATTAAGAAATATTAAAAATAATTTGAGCTTGCACGAAATGATGAAAACCATAGCTTCGTCTTTACCAAAAAATTGCAATACATTGAATTAACATATGAAAATGCTTAAGAGATTTTAAAAAGTAATCCATCAAATTACTTTTTATCTTTCGGAGGAAAAAGAACAATGTTGTTTAGTTGAAAATGTCTATTAGGATTCCCTAAGTATTAGGATCTTTTTGAGATTGCTATCTCGTGAAAAAAAATCAGCGCATTATTCCAATTTCTTTGCAGAACTTTTATTCATCTTTCTGTTTTATGACAAAGAAAGCCGATTAATAATTGTTCATACAACATTTTCTGCTCGATTAATTTCCAGTCCTTCCAACTCGTATTCTTGTGGTATTCTGTTTTCAAAAATTAGATATTTCTGAAGAAAAAACATGAAAGTGGGGAGGAATTTTTTTTTTTAGGGGAAACCTTAGAAATAGATCTATTTACTTCAAGGGTATACATACTAGCATATAGATTAAATCATGTTTCATATCCCTTTCTCCTTCCCCCGTTGTTCAATCAGTCCCCCTTAAGCTCAAGTTGCAGAATCTAGTTGAAAGAATTTTCTAGATTTCACCCTGCTCGCTCCCTCCATTGCTTCAGTTATCGATATCCAATGAGTTCTGGATTTCTTTAAATGCGTTGTTGTAAGATCTCGTAATTGTTACACGCACGAATGATTCCTAGGGATTCTAAAGCGAAGCCCCTAAAATGGTAGTAAAGAAGGGAAAAAAATCGATGATTTTTCTGGGTGCTCAAATGGAATGATATCGATTTATACACGAGCAGGACATGTAAGACGGTTATCGTAATTTCTTTCTTTCCTGACATCTCTGTTTTTCCTTACTGTAACCCTTGCGAAAGAAGTAAAGGATGTTTTTTGTCGATGAAGGATTTAAGAACTATTTTTATAACATTCATCCTAGGATTATGGATTTAGGTTTCGAATGATGTTCCTTCTTAACTTTTTTCTCCCAGTTTGATATGATAGTTACGGTGTCAGTCTTATAAATGATCTTGTCGCACAGCTGGTCTTGTCTAAACGAATTAAGTTATTTTTGGTGTGAGAGACCTTGGGAGTCATGTCCAAGATTCCAAGGCATACAAAAGATTTAAATGAACTAATGAAGTCCTGGCCACTGGGATTTTTCTTGCACTGTTTTTCATCTTTTTTCTCTCTGATTTGATGTGGTTACTCTATTTTTATTTCTCACCTTTATTTTTTTACTTTTCTTTGGCAACATTGAGATTTGTATATTTCAAATCACTTGTGTTTCTTCTCATTCCCGTTTGGCACGTTTTGAAAATTGGAATTCGATATTTGAGAGCTTGAAATACGTCGACTGTTATTTCAAACTGATATATTTTCGAAGTGAATGAAGTTTTCAATCACGTAGGGAAGATGATGTTCGAAGTTCATCAATACAAGTTTCAAAATGTTTTTATTTTATTTATTTTCAAAGAAAACATAATTTTGGTTAATGTAGGCAAATTATAAGGCATTTAAGTCAAGCATTTGGTAATTTTTCCGTTCTTTTGTTAGCGGTATGCCGGATTCTCTGGTTTTCAAAATTGTAGTTCGTATTAACAAACATTTAGTGAAAATCGCTAACTAAAAAGTTAATTTAACTAAATAAATGGCATTTTTAACTTGCTCTTATATAACATGATGAAATTACCAAATTTTATCACAGATTAGAAAACATTATTAATTGCTAAGTTTACCAAAATCATTACCAAACGCTTCATAAAAACTACCTAAGCTTTTGATGCTCTCGTAGAACCAAAACATGTGTTAAATTTTACCATATTCTGAACCATATTTTTTTCTTATTGTACGTTGAAAAAATTTGTTTCTAAGTATTTGTTTTTATATTATACTTAATAGTACAAAAGGTTAACAAATGTTGTAATTTTGGCATTTGAAATATTTATTTGTGATGAAATAGCGATGCAATTGTTTTGAAAATCAGCAAAAATAGCTATAAATAAAGAGTTAATGCATCAAGCTTTATATCAATTTTTAAAACTTGAAGAAAAATGGTTGAAAGTCCCATTTTAAAATTTTCAGTTAGATCTTCATAGATAAAAGGGGAGAACTAACTAAAATAAATGCGTTTCACGCTTTGATAGCTTCAAGAAGGATGAAAAAAATTTTATTCAGTTACTGTTAAGATATTAGAAATCATACTTTACTGCTGCTCATGATAAGCTTTAATGTAAACTTACATTAACATAAATTAAACCGATTTCGTAACATACCATTATCCATTATCAGTGTTCGATATTAAAGATTTAGTTGAACATTAATTGAAAAGTGACTTTAAACAAATATTTAGTATATTCCTGCAATAACTGCATATTTTGATTTATTTAAGGAAACACTCTGTCAGAAAAACATTTGCGATCGATAACTCATTAATCGAACATAGTGGGCATAGCTGCCTTGTTCTTAAAATCTAAATTAAATTGCACGTCTAGACGATCCGATGTAATATAAAATGAGTTAGCAAAATACATGGTGAATGCCTTAACGATTATCGGTGTCAAAGATTGTCTTTGGGAGACTTGGACATAACTTTAATGATTTTACAAATTTATTTTATTTTATTGCATTAGAAAATACCATGGTCATCAAAATCAGTGTTCAAAACACTGTTAATAATAAAAACATCATTTAATATTAGTATATCAGCAAATAACATGGTAAATCTCCAAGTGAATACTCTGGGGAACATATTTCTTTTTTAATTTGTATGACATTATTTAATGGATCGTAGATACTTTCGTACCACTGATTCCAAATCTGTGATTGGTTTATCTCTCCACGCTTATTCAGATTTTTTAAATAACCTTTTTCTTCTATTTTTGTCGAAACTTACAAGTTTAAAAACGTTATAAGTAGCAGGAGATCACGTAAACTTTTTGACAAACCTCTAGAGAAGTTTGAGCACATCATCAGGTTTAAAATTGCACCGAAATCTGTGCTCGGAAAAGTTTCCACACGCCACTAGAAGTGCTTCGCTATTATGATCTGTTCCTTCCTGGGCTTCAGATCAGGATATAATAAGGAAGTGCTCCTTCCCGCGTACGACGATATTCATGGGCATGGGTTCCTATAATATTTATCCTGATGATGTATCCTAACTGACTTAGAAGTTTGTCCCAAAATTTACACGACTCTCTTTTATATATTTAACATTTTTAAATATGTATTTTTCGGCAAAAAAAAATTGACGAAAAATATCTTTTAAAAAATCTGTTGCTTTATGAGCAAAACTAATTTCAGATTTGAATATTCCACGCCTGAATTCGGTCAGATCAAGTATTTCCATAATTGCAGCAACAGATTTGTTCCCTAATATTTACAGCTTCAAGGCGGAACATTCCTAAGAGACTCCATTTCAATATTATTACCGTTTGAAACAAAACCAATTATTAAAAAGATGTGGCAAATTCTTAAACACAAAGGGAAAGGAAAAAGTGATGCGACAAGCTCATTATAAACATAGGCAAAACTTTGCGTTTATTATCATCGATCAAACTACTGAAATCTAACTGTACTGCACTAACTGAAATTGTACTGTATTGAGTTTCACTTATTAACTGAGCCGCGATGGCTCAGGGGATAGAGAGTTCGCCTTCCAATCAGGTGAACCGGGTCCAGCAATGGCTGATCGATACCAATTCCACATCTGGCTTGCACCGACAGCAGTGCAGATGTGAAATATCCTCAGTGGTTGACGGATAATGTGTTAGAGTCCCCTTATCGTCACGCTAACCGTGGGAGGTTCTCGTGGTCTTCCTCTCCATGTAACGGAAATGCGGGTTAGTTCCAACAGAAAAATCCTCCAAGAAAACAAGTTTCTCCCAGTACTTGATACAGGAGTTCCCTTGTCTTCTGTATTTGGTTCAAAATTACAGGGCTATGTAGTTGGACATTATTAGTCATAAACCCAATAATTGGGTCGGCAGTTCAACCCGGACTGTTATACTTATCAACTGTACTGTTCTATCTATTTGTCATTCAATTTTAAATTTTTATAAAAGTGTAACATACATTTTTAATTCGCGATGGTTTTCAAGCAAATATGATAATGACACGCAGAAGTTTCTTGATATTGCGATAAAACACTGTAATTTTTAATACTTTATTTATTGTAAGGGAGATAGCAAGACAAATCGACAATGCGCCATAACACTATCAGCGTCACCATTTTATTGATAGCTTGATAAAGTAGAGTACAGACGAATTCTAATGCGAATTGCTTAATCAGTAATCGTCAGCTTTTGGGAGTGCCTGAAACTGAATATTTCCTGATGAAACGTGAAATGTTTCGAATAATTCCTTTCAGGCTATTGCATCAAATTTTCGCAACTAATTTCAGAAAATAGATGATGGCTAAGAATTCTTGTAATAGACTATGCAGGACTGACAATAATATGAAGAGCACCTTTAAGATGTTTATTTTTTTTGGGGATTTTTTTAATGTTTTATTTTCCATTGGTTCTGCAAAACAATTTGGAATAAATTAACATATTGTTTTTAAAAAAAATTCTCACAACAGTTTAAAAACTGAAGCAATCACTTTTTTAATATTTTTGTAATTTATTTATTTATTATTTATTTATTTTACAACTTCAATATAAATTTGAAGGAAGTATAAGTCTTAAACTTAATGGTATTTTTTTTACGCTTGCATTACTCAACGTAAACTGTTAGTCATTACTCGTTTTTACTGAAAACTAAAAAGTGTGATACAATTATTTTGCATTGAAAGTATAAGTTAAAATACACACTGGCTTACATTAAATAGAATATTTTATAAAAATAACCCTAGATCATTTAAAATGCAGCAAAATGAGTGAATTATATTGGACTAAATCAGTACATCTTTTTATTATGCTATTTCGAAATAAAATAACAAAAATCATTTCATCATTTTAAATTGAATTATAAAATTTCTGTGCATTTCATATATTTATGTTCAGAATATATTTACTACAAAAAGGGGTATATGAATCTGAAAATAGTTTGATTCGTTTAATATTTATGTTTTTAAATTACAAATTTTTTTCCGATTAAGTATTTTTAAATTGCTATCTGACAAAATGTAAGTTGAAAATTATTACTTGAACAAATATAAATCTATTTGCACAGAATAATTTAATATTTTGTGATACATTTTCA
Organism: Parasteatoda tepidariorum; assembly: GCF_982258835.1. NCBI lineage: Eukaryota > Metazoa > Arthropoda > Arachnida > Araneae > Theridiidae > Parasteatoda > Parasteatoda tepidariorum. Next base: position 44,894,369 of record NC_141756.1, read on the forward strand.
AATAAATAGGGACAAGGAAGCGAGAAAAAATAGCTGTCCTCGCTCTCTTGTCCCCAGCCGTTCCCTCACTGACAGCTGCAATTGCCTCTATCGAAATCTTTTTTGCCTCAATCTTGACAATAAGTAGATTCCAACTTCGAAACTAATTATTTTCTTACATGTAAATTGGTTCCTATTGAGATAAAACTTAAATTTTATAAGCTTGCACTTTCACTATATCAACTTCCTTCTCAGGGTTATTTTTTCTTAAACTATATTTTAGTTTTGATTTTAATTTTTTTGTAAATAATTATTTAAATATATAATTATTTAACTATATTTTAATTTTTTTGTAAAAACTTAATAAATACTTTTTTCATGTAAATTATTTATCTATAATTCAAACAAAACTATTATTGATGTTGATTAATAAATATAAATAATTGTTTCCTGCTCATCTTATTTGAATACGTTCATGGAACACAATTTTTCCTCAAATATATGATAAAAGTAAATATAACTTATTAAAAAATAATAGCATATATATATATATATATGTTTTTATTATATATATATATATATATATATATATATATATATATATATATATATATATATATATATATATATATATATATATATATATATATATATATATATATATATATATATATATATATATATATATATATATATATATATGTATGTTGAATAATAACTTCGATATCACATTTAGTTTATTTAAGTATCTTACATAGTTATTAATGAACTTTAACCACTTAATTAAGTTATTACGATAAATATAATTATCATGATAAATATTATTTTACTTATTATATTAATTCATTATGATAAATACAATAAATAAAATGCATTTCTGTATTTGTATCAAGATTTTATTATTATATTTTTAAAAATCAATTTTTCTTCCATGTGGCATGCAAATTTATCACATCATAATTAATATTTCTTAATTAATATTTTAAGTAATATTTTTTTTATATATTCGCATGTGAGGATAAGAATTAAAGCAAATTAGGTTAATACCATAATACTAGAAAGAGTTAGCATACATATATTATGACATGCCACACGAGAGACTATGCCTATAGCTAACTGGTAGTAACACGTATTTCGTATTTGCAATAAAAAGAGTCTAAGCGATAAAGCACGTACAGAAAAGAAACATAAGAAAAATAACAATCTAATTCCAAGAAACAAATCTCCTAAACAGTTGGTTGTAGTGTGAATACAGAAGAACAGAAAGTAAACAATAAAATTAGGATAAATGTAACGCGTTTTACAAAAGCAAAATAACTACAGGGACATTTATTTTTTGTGAGATTTAGTCTGACTGGATATTTGTTGTTCGTCTTTCAAATGTATCGGTTTAATAGGCACAATCTCAAATCATAGATATAAATGTAATTATCTTAGAAATAATTGTATATAAAAAGCTAAACATTTGTTTGGAAATAAATCCAAGCCAGATATGTCTGGAAGCAATAAAATCCATTCTTCCTAACACAACACAAACACATCCAATTATGTTTTATATATATTTTTAACTCACCAAAACATATCATGAATTATGTGTCTATGGTTTTATATTGTAAATAAAACATGTAATAATGTCGGACATATTTATTTTGTTCTCTTCGATATATTCCACCTTTGTTTAAAACATTTTTTTCTCAAATCTGGTGAGATAAGACTCAGAAACTTTTGGAGAAACAATTGCAAACTTAGTTTGACCCTTAAACAAACACATTGTTGCTAAAATTGTTGTATTCAAAGTTTAAAAAAATTTAAAAGGTTGGCGGAAGTCTTCATTTTTTGGCGACTTTTTGATTGTGCTCGGCTAACCGATACACTCATACTGTTCAAGTGAGAGGGGATTTAATGTTAATGTACGAGTGTGTTTGTGTTTTTTTCGTGTTTGCGTGGTATCGAGGTGAATTTTTTTATTTAAATGTTCAGTTCAGCATGCGTCGCTATTTAAAAAAATACAATTACGTTAATTATCTTCATGGTACTTCTGATGGATAATAAAACAAATTTGCAACTCAATTGAGCACTTATGTACTATTATTAATAATGCGATTCAGTGAATTTTATTTGTATGGTTTTTTTGCCATAATGAAACGAACTTTCACTGGAATAAATTTCTTTATGTTAAGTGAATAAAGTTATCCAAAGTATTAAACAATACGATTTAATGTCAAAAAATAAATTTTAAAAAAATAATTTGGTTTGATGGCACTATTGAAGATTTAAAAGGCAGCAATAACCAAGTAAATAAGTATTTGCTTGAAAAAGTTAAAATCTGTTTTTTTTTATTCATATGGCATGTTTAGTTGGTAATTAAATATACGTTTGATTGTCAATCAATTTATCAGTTTTATTTAACTTCTTAAGTTTTTTTTGACTTTTTAAATTTATTTGATTTTTTAAGTTTTTTCTTAAATTTTTGACTTAATTTTTTTTTTTAATACAAAATACAGGATTTAAGACTTTATTGATTTTTGTCATTAATGATAGTGCACAAACATGTAATTAAACTACGTTTGATGCCTCTTATTCCTTTTAGTTCTCAACCTCGTCTTACATAAAATTTGCATTTTTTTAAGCCTTATCATCTTTTGTTTAAAAGATAGTAATATGCATTTAGATAATTAAAAATTTGTATTTAAAACATGTCAAAAATAATAATTGTTATTAATGTTGTTCACAATACGTTTTACGTTTAGGTTCTAATAATTTTCAATACATTCAATTAAAATGTTGTTTAATTGAATAATTATAAGCATACTAGCTGTACCCTGCGTGCGTTGCAAAGCTTTCAGTTTGAATTTAAATTTTGTATTTAAGTGTGTAAATGAGATTTGTGATTATGATTTGAAATCAGAATTTTATTTAATGGTGAAAAAAACAGTGATAGTCTCAACAGTTAATTCTCTAGGATATCGTTAGTGCATTTTCAAACAGACATGTATGGTGATGCACACCGACCATGAAACATATTTTGGATGATGATCTGAAATAATTCTGGATCAATGGCGTCATGAATATTTCTGCTGATATGAGCTGACCAATTTGTCCTGGTGTGAGTTTTTCAATAAGCCAAATCATGTGGCAATTCTCTATTTCTGCCGTTCAATAGAATGCATCAAACACCGTGTCTCTCTAAAAACATGACTTTTCGCAATAAAACCAAGTTTAGAGCTTAATATTTGTTTTAACTCACGTGTCATAATGCATCATGAAGATCCGATGATGTTTGCCTAAGTTACTAAAGCTCTTTAATTTTAGCTCAAGCAGGATTGCATGTGAATGTAATGAATAACTCTAGCTGTCCATATGCGCACCGATACTTGTAGCAGCACCGAATGAAGTCATTTGGAAACACGAATGTACTCAGTGCCGTTCCTGGCGGGTATGCAGCGAATGCCCCGCACGCAGGCGCCCAATTTAAGGGGCGCCAAATTCAACTATTCGAAAAAAATCAAATTATAGCAAATTATAGCAAAGCTGTAAAATTTGATTACAGGAAGAAACAGTAAACTAATATAAGAAGTAACTTCTACACTGGAATTTATGACCTATATTGTACGTTAATAGTCTATTTTATTTGATGTCGAAAATAAATTTTTTGTCATATTTTTTCGTTGTTTTATTTTATTACGCCCATTTTTATAATCAAACACTTATACTAAAGTGACTTTAGTCTATAAGGAAACTATTCAGTTTAAACCTCAAACTAAAAATGATTATGAAAATTGGCCTTATCATCAAAATTTAAGCATAGTATATAGGGGCGCACAAAATTATTCTTGCACGCAGGCGTTCGCCACCCCAGGAACGGCACTGAATGTACTGACCTATATTCGCCAAGAAAAGTTTCTATTGATTTGCTTGACCCGATAACAACGTTGATAATGGCTCGGCTGGCGACGTTAAATCTGGTAGTTACACTTTGCCTCCAGAACAGCAAATTCCAGCTGTTTCATTCTTAAATTTGAGAGCACTACAAAACATACATAATTGATCCATTTTTTCGATGATGACGCTTGGGTGAAAGACTATAGTTGGTTGTCGGATCATAGTGAAATGCACTGAGATTCAAATCAGAGTATTGGCAGCGTCTAAATAGCGAAGTGCGTTCTTGATTGATTTTTATTCTTGCATCCCGTTGCTCTGATGTTTCCGACGAACGGGCTTGATAAGTGCGTAGTTGATTTGTTAACAGTCTTCTTTCCTGTTTCTCAGACGTTTCTAAGGAACGGGCTAAAGCATTGTGTTCTCGATTAGTTTCAAGTCTTTCTTCCCGTTGCTCCGATTTTTCTGAAACACGGTTAGTTCTCTTCTTGCGTGCTTGAGATGTTGATCGACTAAGAGCGATTCGTTTAGGCGGCATATTTTTGCAAATATTCTCTTTCAAACAAAAAGAAATGTAGAAGTTGACAGTGGTCGCAAATTTGCTAATTCGAAAATTCACGTATTTATTTTAAATAATAAAAAAGCAATAAAAATGAAATAAATTAAATAAGAAATATAATAATGATAAAATTTAAAACAAAAGTCTATTTTTGGTAAAAATATACTTGTGGGTGCCCCTTGACGAAATTGGTAACTTATGTTTATCACCATTCCTGTTTGCGCGGAACACCGCGGTAGCAGGAATGGCTGCCAAAACATAATGATATTTTAATAATACATTGGAAAATTTCAGCAAGACATCGGCCAAAACTTTATAAAATTGCAATGAACCCAATGTAAGCAAAATTAAAAAACACAATAAAATGCATTTTGAATCGAAATAAAAATTAATGGAGTAAGCACAGAAAGAAAAGGAAAAAAAACATCTCACTTATTCATTAAGCTTGAATTTCCTCAGTTTTAGGTGCACAGAATTCTCTAATAGCAGTTAGATACTGTCTAAATTTATCATGAATAGAATCTGTGTTCCTCCATCGCCACATAAATTCGGCGAAATACGAATTGAAAATTGCGTCTGTGGTATCGGAATGGCGGTGACATTTTTTTCTAAAGTCCTTTTTTTATGACTGCCCACATACCTTCGATCCTATTGATCAGAAGCAAAAGTAACCTAACCAGCCGGTATCCAACATAGAACTAACGGACTTCTGAAATTACATATACCGTTGAACATTTAAAAATAACGCTGAAATTTAAACTAATCAGAATCACGATTGGGATTTAACATCGGCCAGCTTGGAGATCAACCGCTATCACAACTTGGTGAGAATCAAGGGGCACCCTCAAATATAGTCTACTCCTATTTCTTAAATGAAATAATTAAAATGAATGTGAATTCGCAAACTTTGTAATAATAAACAATCTAATAGTTTTCAAATGACAACTGTCAGCAATGAAAAATTGCATACTAAATTGAGCTAAAATTGCATACTAAATATAAATAATTATTAAAAGCGTGCAATATGAATAAAATTTGCTTTTGCCTTGATTTTTATTAAACAGTTTTCACAATACTAAATCCGTGATACGACCAATAATTACGAAACTTATTCTCATTGATTTTACGTGCTTGTGCTCACCTGAAATAAAGAACCGAATTATGATTAAATATTAAAGTATATGTAATTTACTTTTCTAAAAGAATAGAGCTATAAGATAGAAAATATCACTGTTGTTATCTTCAAGATATTTGAAAACTGATTCGTGTACAGCAAAATTTAAAACAATGGCTAACTTTTAACCAATCAGAAAATTCCATTTCGATTTTCGCTGATACCGCCGGAACGGTTTGTGGCAGAATGTTCTATTGTGAATCTAAACCATTCTCGAATCCTTCTGAAGGTACACAGAAAATTGCATTTAAATCCGTCCAGCCGTTTAGGAGGAGTTCAGTGACATACACACGAACAGACGAAATATATATATAAAGATATATATTACTTATGACGGTCATATACGGCACCTCTTTAAGTTTTGATAACTTATGTTAGCCCTCTCATTTGCTTCTAGTACGCGCTTTTACTACAGCAAGATTGAGTCCTAGAACGTGAAGGTACGATCATTAGATCAAAAGTTATTCAGGTTGGTCCATTTTTTTTATTTTACGCACTGTACATAAATTGAATGTACATACATGTTTTTAGTACTTCATTTCAAAAAAATACAAAGCTAAAATAAAACATGTATCTATTGAGTGCAGTGAACGGAGCTTAAATTTTGAAACATTCAAAATGGAATTGTCGACAAAAGCAGTTCTTAAGGCTAGTGAGTTTCAAAATCAGTTATAAATCTTCGGTAATATTTGATGTACAAAAATATTAAATATAAATATGCAATTTTCAATCAAATTATTTTGATTAATCAACTTAAAAATATTTCGATTTCAACGAAAATTCTTTATTAATAGAACCTTATTGAAAAAGGAAATATAGTTTAAAATAATGTTAGAAAGTTTCATAAATAAATTATATTTCTTCAAAAGGAATATGCTAGTAATGCAAATGACATAATATTAATAATAGTAATTTGCAATATTTATACAGCATTTGTATTGAAACCATATTTGAAAATGCTTATTTATTTTAAGAATGACGAAGTGCTTAGTTTTGTGCTGCATAAATTAAACTATCTCTATTCAACTAACTAATAAAATTTAAGATTTATTAGATAGTTACTGAAATTTCTAAACTGCAATATTAGGAGCTTAAATAACTAGGTTCATTTGAAACTATTATTGTAGACTATGCATTCAAATGTATAATAAACATGCCATTCAAGACTTAGACTAATAATGTTCCATATGTAATTAGGTATTGTTCGTCTAGTATATATCATTCAATTGAAGAGATTATCAATAATTTTAGAGTATTAGTCCCATTTGAACTTGAAGCATATCAAAAAGGTTTATTATTTTATTGATAAATGAAAGATTATGTCAAACAATATAATATGTAAATTATCGTGAATAAAAAGTGATAGAAACTTTCGCAAAATTAATATTAAAATATATTTTAAATAAAGTTATAACATTTCATTTAATAAAACACACTAAAATAATTATATTTTTAAATAATTCATAAAGATCTTGAGTGAAATGAAAAAATACAATACATATGAATTTTTATATTATTTAAGACAGTTATCATTGCCAGATAATAAACTGTTTTTTTTTTCTTATATTCTTAAAGATCTTGAAAAAAAAATTACAATTCTAAGGAATGAGAAAATTCCGTACTGTTTTTCATGGAAATGGATATATTACTTTAAATTTGATATGTCTAATAAATTAATTAGAAGTCCATTAAATCTTTTATTGAAAATTATTATATTTTCTCTGATGTTCACTCAATTTCTTATTGAAAATTATTATACTAGCTTTGGTGTTCATTCAATATCTTATTGAAAATTATTATACTTGCTCTGGTGTTCATTAATATCTTATTGAAAATTATTATACTTGCTCTGGTGTTCATTCAATACCTTATTGAAAATTATTATATTTGCTCTGGTGTTCATTCGAATACCAAGCTTAAATTGTCTCAGTAGAATTAGAAAATAAAAAAAATTATGTGGCACATTACTTTTAGCCTAGTTATTAAAAACACGTTTATTTCTAAATCCATAAAGGCACATTTATTAAAACAAGCAATAATAAATAAAAATGTAATAATATACTGATGAGCAACAGTGCAGCAGTTTATATTGTGACATTCACTTCGACAACTTTATAAAAATGCAAAAATATTCCCTTCATTTTAAATAAACTTTCATCTTTAACAAAATTACGTCTATCAAAATTTTCTTCTTAATCTGATTTAATATTAAATTCTAACAATGTGTAGAATGATATGGAAATAAATTTCCAGCCGAAAATGTAATATCATATTTTGTTCAAAACTACCTATCTTTTATTTACATGCGTATAAGATATACTTACCTTTTTTATATTCTATTATTTCTTGCGTTTCTAAAACTTGCGCAATGTTATTAATATTCCAATTCATTTCAATAGTAAGCTTTTATTTTGCCAACTGTATTGCGCATGCGAATAAATATAATTTCGAAATTTTCTACTACCCTCTCAGAAAAAAAAACTCTCACTTTTGACAATTCAGCAATCATGGAACTGTAATCTGTTAATTTTGAGTATCATTTCGACATTAAATTACATGATTTATGACGAACTCTGAAATATATGACGAAAATGCTTCCTCAGTTCAAAACCTCATCGTTGTGCATTGTGGGAGAGCTAGAATGAAGACTAGATGGGTGAAAATATCACCTTTATGATGGTCAAAAAGTTGACCTCGAGCCAAAGAGACTCCAAGTTCGAATCCCGTTTCAGGCATGGGCGTAAGTTATCCATCTGCTCTGTTTGTCTCTTGTTGTGCGGATTCATTTATCTAGCTATTGTTAGAAAAATCAGATACATTAAGCACTACGATTTTTTTTTCATTTTTTGCACACAAAAAATAGGATGACGAAATATTTCCTTAACTTTGACGAGATTCGTTTTCTTGGAAAAATGGGGAAAGTTATTTTGTCACTTTGACAAAATTTTCACTCGGAGCATATACCAGAGAACGGTTTAATCAAAAAGGAAAAAAGTTATGATATTCGAGTATCTCTTTTTTGTAGCGTACTTCTTAGAGAAAATATTGCTCCCTTTATACCCTAAATGATTTTAATTATATCTAAAATTTAAACTTATAATGTTTGATTAGATCGACAATGTTTGTCTTTTTAACATTTATTATTAAAAATAAAGATATACTATTATTTTTTAATTTAATACAAATAAGTTTTCGTGTATAGGCAAGTAATACTGCTTAAAATAATTAGAACTTGCACCTTTCTTTACTTCAATTAGTTTGTAATGCAGTTTTTAGATTGAATTAATTAAATTACTAAATAACTTCACTGGCTTTTACTTAAATAATTTCATCAAGAATCAACATACTTGCCTAAATGTTACAATCTTTCATTTGCAATCATGTACTTGTTACAATCACAACAATTATGCACTTGTTCACAAACGTTACAATCATGCACTTGTTTTTCAATACAAACTATTCTATATACAATCTAAATATGTGTAGTTTATTTAACAAGCACAGTCTTTGCCTTTAATGCAAGCTTTGTTCAAGGAATTCAACACATCCAAAACTTGTTTAGAGTAATCAGTTTAAATAGTTTCGGAAAATTTAGTAGGAAACACTTTAAAAGTACATTTCTCGTATAATAAATCAGCACCAGTGGTTTCAGTTAAAATTAGGATTCTTAACTATTTAACACAGGTTTTAGAGGTATTTTAAAGTTAATAGTAACGATATTACATTAAAGAATACCTTTTATACTATTTTTGACATAGGTACTCTATTTGCAGGTTTAAAAAACTTTATTGCCATATGCAATTTCGCTTTAACGTTCAATTAATTAAGTTAAATTTAAAATTTTCTATAAATGCCATTCAGTGAAATTTTTGAACTACATATCTTAATCAAAAATGTTTATCAAATAGTGTTAATTCTTTTCACACGTGCACTGTTAGAAATTTCTCGGTATAAATGGTTAAATAGCAATTTATTTAATTGTTAATTTACCATACTCAACTAAAACAGCGAAATAACTATAAGAAAGAATATATTCAAACTGTTAAGTGTGAGAAAACACGATTATTGATTGTTTATAAATAATACATTTAAAAAACCATAATTCTATCATCGCCAACTAGGAACAACTTAACAAGCCATTTTGTTCTATGCAGCTTTGTAAATACTGTAGCTGAGAGGGCTAATCTGTCCAACTGCTTGACTAGGGTTCGATTCCCTGCGGTGATACTACTATATTTATTTCGTTCCCTCAACACGAGTCTACTGCTCTTTCGAGTCTACTGCACTCTTCAATCTGAGACCCTGAACTATAAAAATCTGAAACTATCATTCTGGCATGAATAGAGCAGCACACAGAAATCCGTTTCTGTTTTATGGTTTAAAAGTTGTGATAGTCGTAAAAAGTTTTTAAAAAAAACGTATAGTTTTATATTATTGATAAGTAAATTAGATCATAAATTTATAAAAAATTTAAAAGTAAATTAAAGATATTTATTTAAAATCAATTTGTATATTGCTGAGAAAAGCAAATGTGAATAAGCAATCATGCCAATCTACTACCGTTCAATATAGTTCATTTTGCATTAATTTAAGTATTTTGTAAAAATTGATTTCACCTGTTTCTTGTACTGCCTATCTGAATGAACAATATTATTAAAAATGTTTTTATTTTGAGAACAGTTTAAGAGTCCACATCGAAAAAGTAATTCTATCGTCTGTGATAGACGGCTTCCCAACGAAGTGTGATTTCCTTAATATATATATATATATTCTGGATTTTATTCATATCTTTATACTTAACCTCCTTGATGTAGGTTATTAAGAAAACCAAAACAGAAGCAAGTTCGACGCCATTATGGGGGATATATTAGACAGCTGTAAGATGCAACTTTAAAGCTTCCCAACAAACTGTGTTCTGTTTTTTTATAAATATTTTCTAAAACTGTAACTTGTAAAAATTGGATTTAATAGTCTTTTCTGACCATTCTTTCACGTATAAAGTGTTAATAAAAGAGTTGAACTACCTCTAATTTTAGGCAATTATCAAAATCTTCCATTGTGCATCACGATACCATATATTTATCCCATCTAATTCGTTTAACACAAAAAGAAACATGTATCTTTCAAAATGTAAATTATATTTTCGTTTCACTATCCCCAAGTTTAATTCTATTTAAAATAATTTTTATATGAAAACCACTGATGTTACACCATGATATAACTAAGCAAATAAAATCATAAGAAATTCAGTCCAAAAAAGGGTTATTTAACTGAGCATTGAAGCCGAAATTTTCCAGATGTTTAAAAATTAATAACGATTTGTGCTTTAGAATTTGAAGAAAAACATCTCAAAACATGAATGTTTAAATAATAAAGTGAAATCAATTTGCAAAATTTATTTTCTTAAATAAAAAAAAAAACTGCCTAGTGGGAAATCAATCTCTACAACAATTAGTAAAATAAAGATACTTCTGGTAAAATAAACAGAAATATTTCTCTATCTGCGAAAAGAAATGCTTATGCGCTTTTTAATTTGCAAATTAATTTAAATCTACGTGCTTTGAAATGAAAGCTTAGGATATTTAATGATGTTTGTTCACAAACAATACGTAGTCAAAAATGACTTTAATTACTCCGCTCTACTGATAAGCTAGGATTTCTCGTTAATTTAAAGTAGATACATCAGATTAATTAATATTCTTTATTAATGAATCTTCCGGAAAGAACTAGGATTGGTTGCTGCTCAAAAATATAATTTTGCTTTTATTTTTCTTGTTTTACGTGTCACTGCTACTTCCTTCTAGCAGAACGTTTTTTCTCACCACAACCTTGTTAAATTTATCATTTTTTTTCTCTCTTGAAGGCAGAATATTTCTACGGCCACGTGATGTTCCTAAAGGCGATTCCTTTAAAGTTTCTCATTAATGAAAGCGCAAATTTGCTCTTTTACTTTGTGCAGAAAAGGAAAAAATCGAATTTTTTCCTTCTCACTTGATCAATTATTAAACGTTCCAGAACGAGTAATTTTGCAAACTACGCTCGTCGTGGAATTTTGGAGGGGAGAATTTTTTTTATTTGTTTTAAAAAGTAAAAACAAAAAAATTATGAAATAAGTAAAAAGAAACTCTCAGGATGTTTAACGAAATTAGATTGTGAGAAAAAATAGCACGTACTTTGCGCATCTTAATTTGTAAAAAAATATAAATTTATAAAATACAAATTTGAGAAGATAGCAAAGTTTAATTTACACTCACTGAATTTGATATTAAATAGAGCTGCTTTCAGAAGAACAATAGTAACACTTACTGAATGTCAAAGGGGACTGATGAATGTCTGAGAGGACTTATGAAGACTTATGGAATGTCTAGAGAGAGGACTGCTCTTATGAAGATAATGAGAATAATGCTGTAAAGATACGTTTTTTATCAAAAAATAGTAAAAACTTTGATTACAAATACTACACTCACAAAAGCCTATTAATTGATTAGTCAGACAATAGTCGAAATTTTTATTGCAGAACTTTACTGTTACAATTGCGATATCCAGTTAACTAACTTATCAAATAAATTTGAGTTTAAAGTAGTTTTTCATGCAGATAAACTAAATTACACATATCTTTAAGTTCTTATTGCTGATATTAATAGCTGAGATACTTATCAAATTTCGTGTCGATTTGACCTCACGTATAATTGGACAAACTAAAAGTATCCTTAAACCTCAACTTAAGGAATTCGAAAGATGCGTCGGAAATAAGGACATCTACACATTTGGAAATAAATCACAGGTTTTTTTTCTTCTTTTTTTACTAAAATCAATCAACACTGTTCTTCACTTTCCGAGCGTGAATCATGGGAGTTCTTACATATTTTAGAAAATTCTGATAATTTAGTCTAATAATGATCGTTTGAGAATCCTATTGTTTCCCTATATTTTGAAATCAATTGAAATTTAATCTGTTGTACCATGAATATCCCGACAAATCTTTTCTCACTTGTTTCCCATCGTCTCATTCTTATTTCCATGTTCTAACTTGTTCCTCTGTCCCTATTGGTTAAACTATTTTCCACGTGCTTGTCGCTTTACTTCTCTACCTTCATTTAACGTTTAGACACCGAGGAAGATTCTTATTTAAAGAAAGAATATAGAACTTTTGTATATCAATTTATTGTACTCTTATTTATGCTTTATTCGCGTTTTTTGCTTTAGTCTATATGACTTAAATTATTACTCTTTCCTTTGCTGGACAAAAAATTTCAAAGTTCCCCTGATTAATTAAAAATTTTAACATTGCATTCTACATAAAATAGAAGCTGAAAACAATATTTTTTTTTGTTTTGCATTTTATGCATTGGCTTATATGCATTTTTTCTTATATTATGCTTTTATGCATTTTTTTTTTACTTGTGGTATGGAAAATGATTTCTCGTAGTTTCACACTTATAATTTATGTTTTTTTTTCTGATTCAAAACATGATGATTAGCTTTAATATTTTATCTCTCATATTAAGTATTAAGTAAATTCTTCAATAATTGCAAATTAAAATAGAGAGCTATAAAATTTAGATTTGGAGTAAAATATCTTTTATACTGTTTAAATCATTATTTTAGACGGCATCATATATTTTCAGGAAATAAAGTTTGACAATTCCAATTGGTTAAAAAAAATAACAAAACAAATAAACCAAAAATGAAGCTAATAAATCTGTACAGTAATGTTCTCTCCTAGTCTTAAATTATCGTTTATTAATACATAACATTTCTGCTTTTTATCGCATTGAATGTTACCCTTAGGAAAATAAATATAAAATCTGTAAATGCAGAGCGATGAAAAATGAGTTATACATTTTCAGCAAATGTTACTACACCGAGGACTTTTCTGGTGATATAAAATAAAAATATAAAAAAATACTTCCTACTGACCACATTTATCTTCACAGAAGATGGATATATTTTATGGATAGAATTTGTCAAATTCTATCTTCAACGATTCATTTTCAGTCTATTCTAGGTATATTTTACGAAAAACCTAAAAGAGAAAATATTTGACTCACATATGAGTAAAGATTTAAAAAACATGCATACAAGCAAAATTCAACACGCATACCTGGTAAAGTATTAATGATGAATTTCTTTCATTTGTTTTTCAGAAAAAACAAGATATATTAAATGCAGAAAATAGCTTATTGTTTTGTTTATATAAATATAATGTCAATAAGATAACTAAATATAAAATATTAGAGAAATCATGTACTAAGTTTTAGTCTTCCAAAAGCTATTGTAGCATCATTTTGAGTTTCTTTTAATACTTGCGCTGTTTGTAATATAAATTTTAAAGTCTAAAATTCAGTTTAGTTTAATAAAAATAAAGTTGTTTTATTTAAGAGCTATTTTCCACTAGTCTTCCTCTGTCTAATGTAATGTCTAATTCGTAATCATTACCTGATTTCATTGATTTTCAATGTTGATTTCTTTGATTTATTCTTTGGTTCTGAAGATTCTACTTCACTGTGATAATTCTTATTTTGAGCACAAATTACAATGATGTGTTTAATTGAAAAGAAGAAGCCCTCATGAGAAAACTTGACTAAAATAAATAGCTAGTTATAAAAAATAATGTATTGAACATCAGAAATTACAACGTTCCGATTTCTTTCGTCAACGCAAAGTAGTTCAACAACTGGCACAGAGACATATGCGTGCAAATAAAAATAAGATAGGAATGCACACACTTTTCCGAATTGTTTTTGGTTGTTCAGAATAAAGAGGTGCTCAGAATAAAGAGGTTCGGATAATCAGAATTCCATTCTATGAACAGTTTATGCAGAAGTAAAACTCGGATACTTATCCTAAACGGGCCATGCGTTGATTTTATTAAGGAACACAAATATCCAAATTAAATGCTTGGAATTGGTGTTCTCTTACTTATAAAATATTCTGCTGAAATAATTCAATAAATAAGTCCACCTCCTGCTTGCTAGAGATCGTCAACTTGCAAAAAGATTAAAAAATTGCAGTACAATATCCAAAAGATTTCCCACAGTCAAAAGTATTATTCCACGGTATTCAAAAAATTGCAGCGTAAACGTTACTTACTGAAATGAAATCTGAACATACTTATTTGTGCATACTACATTAATATTTTTTTGTACTGTTCATTTTATGTTAAGAAAGCATTTTGAAGAAAGAACTTTTCAATATTTGTCTTGATGATCTAGCATAAAGTTTCAATTAAATCACGAACTTTTCGATTAGCTAGAGCTGTCGGATCTCTATTGGAACTCTGTTAGATTGACAATAAAGTTTTTAAGTATTTCCAGAAAATGGCAAGCAGAATTTATCATCATTTTATCACCAAATAGAATTTATAATTAATAAACTATCTGGCTCTTCCTGTCTGGTGTACTCAAATTTTTACTGGAGCTCCGTGTATGATGACAATGTAAGGTGTTTCCTGACCGCTTAAAACAGAATATAACGCTATGTTGGGGCTTTAAGTGAATTTATCATCAATCAGAGTTATGACACCTTTTAAAAAACAGATATTATGGATAATGTTGACAACACGATAGTGTTTCCTCGTCAAAAACTCCGTTTTTCTTCTAAGCTCTCTAGCCATTGAACAAAAAGAAAGAAAAACAATGAAAAAACTACTGAAGAAAACTATAAATCAAATTAAAGTTTTTACTATAAATTGTATAGCTCTGAAAGAAAAAAAAAAGAATTTTATGGACATTAAGGAAAGCAAAAAGAAAATCAAAATCCCGAAAATCAACAATTTGGCAATTTTTTTCTTATGGAAAAGAAAATAACAAAATTAATGAACAGTACTCGATTTTTTGAGCATTTCAATGAGCCTAAGAAAAACATCTACAAAATTTTGGAGGTATTAAAAATATTGCTCAAAAGCACTTAGTATTTGTATAACCGGAAGCGTTTGTTTTTTTAATTAATTTTTTGTTTTCTCAAATTGATATTTTTTAACATTTTTAAAGTTATCATAAATAGTGCTGAATAAAGAGGAACAAAACTTTATTAAATATAGTCATGGATAATTATTGCAAATGCACATAACTTACAAAAATAGTTTATTTTATGTGAAAAGGGAGTTTTTCAAAGTGGTCATAAGGTTGTAAACTGCCACTTCTGTTTTCCATTTTTTCCTAATGTAATAATTAAAATCACTTCAGAATGACGAATATTAATATGACTTTAAAAACGAATTATTATCATTTAAACTTTACATAATACTTTTGTGCAAAACTAGGAGGTTCCAGACATTGTTTTCAAGTCGTATGATTGCTGCACTGCAAAACAAAATGTAAGACTTAGTTGGACACACAAATAAGGTGTGGGGGCTTTAGTGACATCGCTTTCGATTTTTTAATATCGAAAGAAAAGAAAATCAAATACCAATTATAAACAATAAAAAAATCATTTTTGCATAAATTTTAAGTTAATGCATCCTCTTAATACGTAATTTGAATTTAAAATATTCAAAAATGCTCTCTCAAGCAACTGAACCCCATTCATTGTGCTAACTAGAAAAATATTCATAAATCCAAAAAGGAAATCTAGATTTTTATTAAAAATACACTCATGCAACTGAAATCACCTCCTCGAGCTTTAAAAAGGAAAGAATTATAAATCTTTTACAGCGTGATTAACACCCTTTTAAATATTTTTATGTTTTATTATTAGCATAAGATGAATAATAATGAGCTATTCAAATATTATTGAGCATATTAAACACACTCTTACATTTCGTTGTTAGCCTTTCTGTTTTTGATCTTATTTGAATAAACAAAAAACAATGTACGCAAATAGCTGCCAGACAGTCTCATTTAATTTACTTCTCAGTTTAAAGCTGCTATACAATGCTTTTAGAGAACAGCGTGCGAGTAATTAGAAAACGAAAACTTGAAGCAACGTGAAAGCTACGTCAACATAATTAAAGACTCTTGGCGAAGATTCATGAAAGTATAATATTTCGGGGGCTTTTATGGTCACCATTTATAATGATAATGGTTTCAATGCAGTACTTGGTTAAAAGAAAAAAATATATATATATTATACTTCGCCTAAAAGACTTAATTAGAAACACTCAAGGTAGTAGGGAACCTTTTCAAGAGTTGAAGACATTTTCATTAATTCAGGGGTTTTCAGGAAAAAATGCTATTAATGCATTTTACCCGCTATTCTTTTGTTTCCTTTTTTATTATTATGATGTAAAATATTTTATTCCTTCATTAAAAATGTTGAAGTCCGTGGGATGTCGTTTTTAATTAGCTGAGTGTTGAGTCATAAAAAATAAAAAGCGGAATAATTTTTCGAAAATTAGAACTAAATTTGGTCTTGCGTTTAACGTTTGGTTTAGAAATATTTATGTTATCTCACAAATATTGTTCACTAGATTACGCAATTTTAACAATTTTGAGGAAAACAAAACCAAATTAATCGCTATTTTGTTTTTAATATTTAAAAGTTTTTTGGTAGAATCGATCTGCACTAACGCGCCAAAAAAAATTAAACTTTTACGATTATATTTGAAACTATTGAATTTGGAACAAAGTAAAAACAAAAATACCCGTAGACTGTAATGCAAATTTTCGATAACAAGACTGATCTTAAAGAAACTGTTAAATATCTAAATCTTAATTCCTCAAATTTAGCCTCATTAAACGATAACGAACACTGTTTATTTTTAATGAACAATAATTAGATAATGTACCTTAAATAAATGCACAGAGAAGAAGACAGAGAAGAAGAAGAACAACTGTAGGAAAAGTTTTTAAATCGAAAAGGTCTCTAGCGCTGCACAAAAAGTACATGCGGAAAAGCAAATATTTTGAATAAATTTTTTGATCTCTTCGTGTTGCGTCTCGTTAACACATTTTTAAAGATTGCAGATATATAGTTAGTCATTTTCATTTTCTTAAGCGCGATTCCCGAAAGAAAGTATCATAAGTCCTCCAAATCCTCCTGAAAAAAATATTGTAAGTCCACCAAAATTTAACAAAAAAATCAAGTAATAAAATAATTTCCGAATTTTATGAATGTATTTTTACGGACTGCAAAAAAAAAATCTAAATTTCAACAATATTTTTATAATCTTTGAAAAATACTCAATTAAACACATCAAAAAAACTTTATTACTTCCGAAAAGGAGGAAAATTATAAATTAAAAAAATTATTTTCCTTCACAGACATTTTTTCACTTTTCCTTATAAAACAAGTAAGTTTCAATGATCATAACTAAACTTGTCAGTATTTTTAACTTTTTATAGAAATGTTATAATTTCTATAAAATTCGTTTTATTTATTTTTTCATATATTTGTGACGAAAAAATATTAAATATTCTAATAATTTCTTAATTTTTTTCCATTTCAGCATCTGTAACTCCAAAATAGAATTTAGAAAACCCTTTAAGCGAACATATTTATGAAAAAATTAATTATTGCTAATCTTACGCCAATCATGATATTCTAGTAAGATTACTCTGCCTGTACGAGATATCTTTCTTGGAGGGAAAATATAAATTTCAACAATATAAGCATTCTTAAAAGCCCTTTTAGTTCCCTTGGTTATGATTTTAAAAATATTCCTTTGAAATGGCTGACTGCGTTATTTAATTTATTTTCGAAAGAAAAAAGTCATAAAAATTACATATTCTTAGAAAAGATGCATAGTTTCAAAATAGGTTATTTTATGCTTAAATCAATATAGACTAGATTCCTTTATAAATGTAATCTAATTGCTGACTTTCGGCTGATACCGACATTTTTGTTGGATGACTTTGGTTGTACGAGAGATATTTCAGGAGGGAAAATATAAATTTCGACAATAGAAGCATTCTTAAAAGCATAGTTTTAGTAATTTTGTTTAGGAGTGTAAAAATATACCTTCTAAATAATTGATTGCATTATTTAATGTATGTTCGAAAGAAAAAATCATAAAAATAATATTTACTCGTTTTATAGATAATCATTCACCTTTTCTTAGATTACTAGCGAATTTCGATATACCTATCTAAATTTTTCAGTAATTTTAAATGTTAATGAAAAATATTTTTCTTATTTCTTGATTGCTAATCCATTTGTTAATGAAAAATATTTAATATCCCCTAAATAAAAATGAAACAGTCTCTCATATTAATCTCACTGACTGAATATACCTGAAACATTTCTTTAAATAGTTATAGAAGCTTCTTGAAGCATTTTTTTCAAATTAGTAGCACACCTAAAATTTTAGTGTTATGTGAGTTTTTAGTTTTTTTATTTTACTCAAATATTTTCAAAAATTTTCATAAATCCTTCAGATTTCAAAAAGGCTAACTGTGATGAATGAAAATCCGATTCTATTATATGACAATTTAGGATGAAAAAGTATGTACAAACCCTAATGAATTTAAATAGTTTATTCATTTAAGAAATTAAAATTGAAATGTATCTTGTTTTTAGATTATTAGGAATAAAAAAACACTATGAGACATCAACAACAGTCGATGTTATTTCCGAAATCGAGAAAACTGACATATTTCTTTTTCAAACAATGTGTTAAAATACAGGTAAGTTTTGATTTGCGACTTTAAATCTAACTTAATGACTTCTTGCAATCATATTTGCATTACACGGCAGTGAGTGTTGTACTTCTTGAATCGCTTATAATTTTAGACATTTTTTAAATCACTTTTAGTATAATTTGCAGAGACGTCCAAATCAACATGACCAACGGTATCTCACCCATTGTGGTGGTCCTGAAAAAGTGGATACCACCTCTGGAGAACGCACAAGGTCTGCTCATCGGCAAGACCGATTGTGCAGCTCATTGGAAATAAAATGAAAATTAAAAATATTTTAGAAAGATGCTAACATAAAAGTATAATTTACAATACACACTTATAATTTCAAAATTTGTCATGTTATTTCGTGATTCAAATTTATTCCAAAGTTAAAAATTAAAGTTGAGATTTAATGAATGTAAAATAGATATTCTAAAAATATATTTCTACATAATCCCTCTGTAAAGGCTGTGCTTACCATTATGTATATTTCTTCATATACCCAAGAAAAATTGATTTCAAATGGTTCTTATTTCTAATGAATTAAGAAAATGTCAAATATGGTTATGTCTGTGTTTGCAATCTTATGTATTAACACTAAGACATACTTTTATTCATTTGATATTTGTTTCCATTTTAAAGCACTTTTCAAATTTTTTTAAGCTCAAAGATTAATAAAATATTTTTATAAATTTAAATTATTTGCAACATGATCAATAATTCGTAAAAAGATTGGTACAAGAATTAAGTTACGGAAGAAAATAGACCTAATTGTCCCGCTGGATCAAAATTTAGTTAAAAAATGTGAGTGAAACAGTTACATTTCATACCAAGGAGATTCCCTCCATTTAGACAATTCTCAAAAACTGAGCCAAACTAAGGAAGTTAAAGTAATGTTAACGTGTTTGGCGATATATATGACTAAATGGACATACCATGTTTTTGATTAATCTAACTTTTACCGGTATTTGAATTAATATTTATGCAAATGAAGAATCAGTTAAAGAAGATTCCGCTCTATATATTTTCTCTCTTTTTCCGCTTTAATGCGATTACTTACTACATACACTTAAATCTTAGCAAATACTTTTATAAGAAAGTGATAAGAGGCTCAAATATAAATTCAAGAGTTCATTTATGCTAAAAAGTTAGTAATTATGTAATGCCTATTTATGCAATGTATTCTTATTCATTAAGGCATGAGTATAATTTTGTAAGTATTCTTATTTATATAATAATTAGTATAACGATGCATTCCTATTTATTTATTATTTAGTAAAATCACATACAAGGCTATAAATAAAAGACTTAATGGAATTTCAAATTATTTAATATAAATATATTTCATTTTGAATGGATAAAATAACTAAAATATTCACCTAAAATTTATAGCATGCTTTTGTTGTGCTAAAAGTAATCATTAATATTCTTTCTTCAACAACTCTACCAAACTTCGAACTAAGATTAAACTGGAAAAAACATAATCTTTTAACGAAAGAAAGTCAAATTTCTGTAAAACAGCATCAAAAAAAGACAGGCACCGAAAATAAACTTCGATCCAAATCCTCTGTCGAGACTTGTGTTTATCATCGAAACTTATTTTTTTGTTCGAGATTTTCAAATAATTTATTTCCAACAACTAGTCCCATCATTATAGATTTGGGGAAAAGTCGGATTTATGCATGTAAAGTTTTGATTTACTGTTGGGGATGTGTTATAGTATTTTTATATCCATCTTAAATAAGACTTTTTATTGGTTTTTTGAAGTCATTATTTGTTTCCATGGAGCTTTGAGTAGATGCATGCGTGCCAACTGAGTGAAAAAACAAAATAAAATAAATAATAAATCTTCTTTTTCGGGGCATATCTTAGGCATACTTAAATTTTTAATATTTTCAGCTGAAATTGTTTTGAAAATGTAGAGATCTGTTTTCCAAATCAAGAAACTTTTGTAATTTGAATTCACTATCAACTAAGAAAGAAAAAGAGCGAAATAAAATTAGATAGTATAAAACATTGCTCAGATGTTTTTGTGTCAGTCAGATTTAATCATTATTTTTTTCATAATGCATCATTGTTTTACTTTATAATGTTGAGAGCTAAATTCAAGCATTATAGAAGAAAGTTGTCTAAATCATACCACTTTTGATTTCTAAATAGCATTGAGGAAACAACACCATAGCGGATAAACAAGGAAGCGTTTGGAATTCTGAATCAAGTTACTGAGTACAAGTGTTAAGTTTTCATTAAAGTTTATAGATTTCACAAGTTTTCAATGCAATTTTCTGTATGATGTGCAAAGATATAATGGAACTGATTTTTTTGTGCAGATTATTAACAGCATCAAATAATTGATAAATAAATGATTCTGTTATATTCTACATTTTTTTGTATCGAAACACTTGTTTAGTCTAGAAATAAAGCTTTGTCTAAGTAATTGTCTAAATTGTGCATATATATGTTGCTAAGTAATTGTCTAAATTGTGCATGCAGTGGGCTCCTAAATCACAAATAGTACGATTTAAGAGCTAAATGCAAGCTCCAAATCTGGCAAATAAATTTAATATGGTTTGGTACAGTGTGTCCCACTTAAATAAAACCTCCTTTTGTGCTATAAATGGACACACAAAAAAACAATATGAATCAAACATGCATTTAATTGATAAAAAAATTACAAGTAAAACAAAACGTCCCATCTAAATAAAGCCATTTTTGAATATTGTTGAAATACCGGCCATATTTATTTAAAGCTAGTATCATGCCCAGTTGCTTACCATTTATCAATACCTAAGGGATAATAGCACCATTATCATGCCAGTTTTTAATGAGGGAGGCCTTCAACTCTGTTACTACAGATTGAAATTGCCTCCTTCTGGTACAGCCCTAATGAGAATAGATCCCAATGTTTTCTTGGGGATTGAAGTCAAGAGAAAATACATGCCATTCATGTTATTCAAAACCACCACATTGTTAGAATTTTCATTCTTAAATTTTTGGTAAAATAACCGGCCTCTGAATAACCATAAAATGAATGAATAACCATCTAAATAACCATAATGTTTAAGGTTAGAAAAATTTCTTAACCACTACGATTTTGAAATAGATTACAACTAATTACAATAGTTAATAATCGTGTAAGAAAACCATACGGTTTTGTAAACATTTACAACTAGTTTATACGTAGTGTCTAAACCATAAAAATAAAACTTAAATGGATATGGAACTCTGTGGGTGCTGCACCATTTATGCGTGATTAATAGTTTCGTATTTCAATTGTCTAAGATCACCAGTTGAAGAGTGTAGGACACTAGAAACGTTTCATGTATTAAACGAATGGACAGATTATTGTAATATCAACGCTGGGATTCGAACCTCCTGTTCAGCTGGTCATGATATTGGCCGGTTTTGCCCGGACAATATTTATCCAGCTGCATGGAACACAATAGCTTGATAGGACGTGTCTAGTTAGCGAGGATGGAACTGGATTGGGTAAAAACAATCAATAAACGCCTTTCCTCACACTTAACAGTCAAAATATCATTTTCATGATTATTTGATTGTTTTAGTTAAATATGGTAAAATAACCCCATTAAATAAACTGTTATTTAACCGTTTTTACCGAGAAATCTCCAATATATCACTGTGGAAGTTATTGTCGTAAATTGAGGTACTCACTTGCTGGAGAATCTGGCTTGTGCCACCAATTCTTTCTACAAAGGGCAAAGAATGACTAATAAAATTTTAAAATGCGAAAAATGGTATGATATAGGCAGTTCTCATTTACTCCTCTAGCACCGATACTTGAATTAGTAAATGCAAAGTGCTTTGTAGTTAAAACTCTATCTCTATCATTAAATAAAAACAATAATTTATAGTAATTAATAATCATTAAATAAGTCTCTCAAATAAATGAAAGAAGATTTACATAAATTAAAATAGGAAACTAAAAATAGTTTTGTGTCAAAAAATAATAAATTTGATCCAAAAATATGCTCTTTGCTTTCAAATAATTTATTGAAAGACTATAAATCTCAATATCATTATAGTTCCTATTACTTCTGATAAATTGTTGAAAAATCACTAGAATTTTATACCTAAAAGTACTAGCATAAATAATAATTTACTAAAATTAATCATTAATATTCTCTATTAAACAACTGTAAGCATGTATTTTTGTAAAAAAAAACATAGAAATAGTAACTAAAACAAGCTTTGATCTAGATAATTCGTCTAGCTGTTTTGAAATATTTAAAAAAAAATCAAACAACTTTCTGTTATAAAATGAGAAAGAGCCATTTATTTTGTTCAATATCATAAAAATTGGTAGCGTCAATGATGATAAAACACAACTTCCTTGATTTATCAACACTTTAACATGATGACTTTTTAACTTAAAAATATTTTGTACAAAGAGACATGACTAAGTTTCTTAAGCACATTTATTACATTTCTGATGCAGTTCTGCTATTTATCCATGCCTAGATCAGCGCAAATGCTTTTCCGTGGCTCATTTATAATGAATATGAAAAAATTACACTGAGTTACAAAGCGCTTCGTAATTACATAGGAAATCAATTAGGAAATTTCATCAACCAGTTTCTAGTGAAATTCTGCTTTAAAATTTTGCTAGGGTTAGAAATTAATTTACACAAGCTTCGCATAAATTTGCTCAGTCCTATTCTACATTTGAAGCCAAAAAAAACGCAAAACAAGAGATATTTAGCATGTTCAATTTAACATTTTTAAAATATGGTAATTGTTTTCAATTATAACGAATTGGGCACTAATTTATTTTCAGAAAAAGGAAAACTCTTTATAACTCAAGCAGAAAAATTTAAAAAAAAGCATTTTGAACGCTAGACAGGATTTAGAACAGTGGTCCTTTTTTGGTTTGCAAGATCAAACTGAAACAGTGCAAGCCCATTCTATTATTCTATCATTTCATTCATGAAATCACATTATCAGTCAATCACAAATAATTGATAGTTGGCTAGGTGGAAGAAACAGGATTATGGAAGAATAACAAAGATTTACGTGATACTACTAGTCAATGTTCTTCGACTAATCAAACTCTCTTGTACACATTTCAGTCTTTCTTTTTTTTGACAATTACATTTACCTGTTCTGCATTGACAACTGTTGTGTAACATACGATAATTTTGAAGTTCTCTCATGAACCAAGTTTATTAAGTAAGTTTTGCTTTGCATTAAAAATACACAGTGCAAACATAACTGATCCACCTCTCTGTTGGTACAAAGGCAATAGTCCACAGCAACTTAAGGGTCAACTTCACATTTAAAAATGCAGCTCGGAATTGAAGTTTTTTTAGCCCTTCAAACACAAGTTTACTCCTTACGCAAGTGGAATTTTTATATGCAGGAGAGAAGCCTTTTTTCAAAGACAAGCATTGCAATTTTTAATTTCAGAATTCGGAAAAACATTTCTTTATTTTTTTCCCTCCTAGAGAATGTAGAGCGGGAGGATACAGAGCATACAGAAGATAATTCAGTAATAGTTGGCCAATCGTGCATTCAAATAAAATGAAGTAAGCCTCGCATTGATGTTTATACAGATTATTCATTTCCTATTCTATACCTAATGCATTCCGAGCTAATTTCGCAAAAGGAAGGGCATCGCAAATCAGGCAAAAACAGGAAAAAAAAAACACATTCATCAGACTTTAAGGCTCTATATCTCAAACTCTCTATTTAATACCAACTTCTTATGAAAAATGCTGAAAATGATCTGCAGATTCATCTATAATTCTAGCTTTTAAATCCTTTCTTTTTAGTCTAAAAATGCATCTTAATCGAAGTCAAGGGTAAAGAACAGTTTGATGACCGCTTAAATTTTTTGCCATTATTAATGATGTTCAGCTTCGATACACGAATTATATTGTAATCCATAACTATCACAAAACTTATCAAAACCCAAGCTGCTTACTATAAAAGAAGTGGAGCACTGCTTCTATTTTTATATTGAACGTTGTGGAAGTGACATTCAAAGAACCATTAGTCAGTCGACATAAGATTCAAAGGAAGATAAATATTCCTTTGAGATCGCATTACTTAAGGAAAAGATAACATTTCTATCCATCCGTACATGTTGCCTTTTTATATCATCATATTTCGTTGCATAGGTGGGTAATTTTTAGTTTCTTTATAGATTAGACATATTTAGTATTCTTTTTTGCATGTCTATCATACCAATAGGATTACACATAAATTATTCTTTTATTTTTTTATTTCGTTTGGTTTTTTTATAGGTAGTTGGTTGGTATAATAGTTGCATTCTGAATGAAATTGAAAACACCACAGCAAACAAACAACAAACTTAGTCCACAAACTTTTTTAAAGAAGTGGTCTAAAAGAAACAAATAATTATAAATAATGAAAAGTAAAAACGAAAAAGACAAACTAATTCAGAATAAAAAGACAAGCAGACATTTCACTTTTAATAGCAATAAATACCATGCAGTCATTACCATTTAAATGTGTGTCTCAGTGTTGCTTTTCAATATAGTATCGTTTTTACTCCTATTTGATGCTCTGTTTCATACGTTACTTAAAGTATTTAAATTAATAACAGATAATCTAAAAAAATAACATTTTAGCTATTACGATGCATTTAGGTTCTTACTAGAATTCGCATTGTTTAGATAATGGTTCACTGCAAAGAAAACAAACCGTTATATTTACTCTCAACTCAACCCTGTTTTGACAAAATCGAAGTGGATCTGGAAATATAAAGCACTTTGCAAGGATTTATTTTGTTATAGCTTAAAATTCTGCGATTTCTTTTTAAAAATAAATAAACTGGTTTATCTTTGCCTTCTATTTTTTTCTCACTTTTCTCTGATTCTGGTTTTTTTTTCCTAATAATGTGTCGCCTACATCAATGACAAAGGCAGAGCTTGCTTCAAAGTTGACTTAACACTTTAAAACTTCACTGATAAAAACTCAAAAGCGTTTAGAAACTCTCACATTTTTCCTTTTTATTTCTTTTCTTTTATTTATTTGTTTATTTATTGTAAATGCGTAATTTTTTCTTCCAATTCATATTACAAGCATTACAAAAACTACTTTGATGACAGAGCATAATGATAATAAAAGTGAAACTTTCGTTATGTTGGTTCATAGCAGAACTTTTATTCTTAGTGGAATAGTTCGGTTTTATGTAGGACAGTCAAATAAAGGCACGAGAATTTTGAGAGAATTTTTGGCAAGAATTCCAAATTGGCATATCATTCTGATTACTTGGTTCATTATGATAGTTGGCTCATTAAATTAGATCGATTTCATTCTTCCTTTTTTTGTTACACATTTATTTTCTTTCAGGACAATTTTAAATGCCCCTTAAAGGGAAAACACTTTGTTTCCAAGAACAAAATACTGGTCAATAGTGTGCGAATATCATTTAGGGGAAAAAAACACAATTTGGCACTACGCAAAACAATATATTATTTTTTTTAAAAGATATTTTGCTTTTTTATTTTTAATTTATTTTAATATGTGTTGCTCGGTAGGTCATTTCCGTCAATGCTTTTCACACACTATACATGTTATATTTCTGATAGTTCTTTATAAAAACATTTTATTGTAGATTTATTTAGCTTTTATAAGTAGTTAATAAAAATATTTATTGGACAAAAAAATAACTGATCATATACAATGTATCACCACTAATTAAAACCACCTTGATTTATTGCTCTTACTGAAAGCCCAGAAATCCAATGCGAGTCAAAGATATATATTTGGAAAATCTGAATATATGTTTACCAGAAGTAACTCACTTTCTGCTCCACTTATCCGGAGAAAAGCACGGATAGCACAAAGGGAGGGGAAAAGTATCCCATCAAAATAAAGCCACTTATAATTACAATCAAAATATTCAACACATTTTTTACCTGACGTAAAGAGTATATCATGTTGCATAGTATTTAATAATATCAGGACGTCAATAGCAGGAGACCAAGTTTCAATGATGGCAGACTGAAACTGCTTATTTTTGTGTGTGTATGCAGCCCTACTGACGAGAGCCTTTCACATTTTATTGGAGCTTGGGGTCATGAGAAAAGGTAGCTCAATCAAGATATACGCGCTATTATCCAAAATCTACCATTTTGAAGATCTTGCAGAGTATATGAAATCAAGCATTCCCTTACTGTAAATTCCGTCTTGGGTCGATAGTTTTCACTTCAATCACCAGTAAATGAGCTTCAGTTTGTTGCAGAAGTGAAGGTTGCCGTTATTGAAACATGGAAAAATAAGGATTCTAGTGTCCCAGAAAGATTAATAAGTGATACGCAGTACTATTTAGCAGTGTAAATGGTACCAGGGTCTAGCAATGGCAATGTTCCAGTAATAATTAGTTACAAATATTGTTGTTTTCGAAAAAGAATTACATAGATGCAGAAATTCTAATCAGCTTTAGGCAAACAGGTTCTACCAATAACTGATTTTACAAATTTGGAGCCTAAAAACAATAAATAAAGTTCTAAATATTTACATTTTACTTAATTTTACAGCATTTTCATAAAATTAAATTAATCAAGTTTTCACAGTAATATCTTGATAATAGATAAAACTATATTAATTTATCCTCCCATAAAAACAAATTTACAATCATTTTCTATAAATATGCATGATATTTAGTTTTTTAAAATTAATTAATGAATAAATTATTTAAATGCGAATAAAATACAAAAGTATAGTGCTCGGTTATAATTAATTTTGTAATCATCAAACATTTCAAAGATTTTGAGCACGTTAGAAAAAAATTAATAATCTTTTAATTTCAGTAAATGAATTTAAGATTCAATCATGTTGCTTCAAAATATGTAAAAAAATTACTTAAATCAATTACTATTTAAAAAAATAAATAAAATGTCTTAAGAAAAAATATTAGCTAACGAAATTCATAAAAACAAGAGTCACAAAGGCAAATATTTTGAATGCCAAGTTTAGTTAAGTTATATAACAAATTTAAATTATTAAACATTAATTGAAAAATACTTATTCCGATTTTTTTTTTTATTCTCCAAATACATTCATCGTAATTCTTTCTTCCCAATTCCAAAAACTATTACACATAAGTAGACATGATGCGTGAAAAATCGTAATTATTCTGATGAAGTAAAATTTGTTTAGAACTATTCAAGTTTATTTGAAAGTAAAATTCAAATGATGAGAAATTAATTACGGTCAGGTTGACTCCTCAGGGAAAATATATAGATACCAATGCTTCTTTTCAATATAATTTGTTTGAAAAGAAAATCTCTTCAGACTATTTAATGTTCAATGCAACAAAAAACATAATTTCAAAACATATTAGTATTCAATTCAAAAGTCATGCTAATTTAATTCCTCTTTAATTATATTAGATTATTTCCTTGAATTTGACATTTATTTCATTTATTCTAATGTAAATATTTATCGACTGTATTTTTCAATTCGATTTTAAATTCTTCACATTATTTTATACTAGTTTTCAACAGAAAACACTGTTATGTAGCACACTTAAAATTACATTTTTAATACAAAATAGATAATATAATTGAATTAGAACTACAAGAGCTTAAATTATCTATTAATACTTTTAAAGAATTATTTGGATTAGATTTAAAATTTGCAATTTTTCTTTTATCAGTAATGTGACACTTTTGTAAGAAAACTAATCATTTATCAAGCACTGTAAGAATTTTGAACTCGATTCATCATTTTCAGAATATTTTGTTATTCAACAATAAAATGTTCAAAGCTATATGAGTTGCGTTTGTCTCAACTAACCCTAAATTTTACTAAATAAGAAAATAAACCAATTTTATAAACTTCACTAGTAATATAATTTAATTTAATAAACGTAAGAAAAAAGTATAGTCAAAAATACCAGAATTAAGTAGAATTCACCTTGCTTCTTTCTTGCGAAGTGGGACGTTAAAAATCTCAGCATTTTTTTCCAAAGCACATAGGTAAAAAAATATTTCGTATGCCTGTTTAGGCAGTGGGGGTGCAATTGCTCCTGTTTTCCAGTGGTGCCATTTATGGCCAGGAACTCGACTTCTGCCACGCCATTCACACAACCACAACCCGTTAATAGGGCGGGTCACATTCACACACAAAGGAGAAAGGACATAGAACACACAGAGAGAGAAAGAAACATTCATGCCTTGCCCGGGATTCGAGCCCAGGACCTTTCTGATGCAAGGACAGTTTCCTTCTCCCTACCCAGGCCGGTCGGCAAAAA
The DNA here is from genome assembly GCF_982258835.1 of Parasteatoda tepidariorum. NCBI lineage: Eukaryota > Metazoa > Arthropoda > Arachnida > Araneae > Theridiidae > Parasteatoda > Parasteatoda tepidariorum. The sequence goes on from NC_141756.1 coordinate 44,923,765, forward strand.
TTTTGGTAAAATTAACAATATAATATTGTTTTATAATATGCTATTAAATTTAGTGAATATGGTAAAATTTGACAATTTTCTCATGATACTTTAAAGCACAGAGCATAGAAACCATTTTTTCTGTTAAATTTGCTTTTCGGTTACACATTTTTACTGATTTTGTGGTAATAAATCCATAAGTTTGAAAACTAGAATTTTTTGGTAATCGGATATGAACGGAAAAATTAACAAATGAATGATTTAAATATCGTATATTTTAGTTTCATTAACCAGGAATATATCTTTCTTATATCTCTTTTAACAGAAACAATATCTACTTATATTGATAATATAGATTGTCTAATTATATAGATGCTGTGAAGGTCCATAAATCCTGAAAACTGATTAAAAACACAAAAACTTATACAAATGTTTAATACTATCGCTAAGATTTTTATCCATTGTCGATTGTTTCATATATTACTTCGTATAGTACTTTATAACTTAAGATTTTTAAGGAGTATTTGCCGGCACATATACCACAAGAGTTCATCAATTCTGTCCCGTCAATAAATAAATTTTGTAAACAAATATTTTTTCGTTATTATCTGTAATAAATCCGTAATAATAAATCTGTGCATATTGAATAATTTTATGTGTTATATAGTGTAAAAAATAATTAACGATTTTGTTTATGTAATTTATTTTCCTAGCAAAATAAATTAGAGAATATAAAATAAAACTGTAAGCAACAATTTAACTTCAAAAAAAATATCATCAACCAATGTCAGTTTAAAAAACTATAGTTCGGTTAAAGTTAAAAAATAAATTCAGAAAAAAATCCAAGTTAATAATCAATCGATCTAATTTCTCTCAGACGACAAGATAATAAATCTTAAACGAGTTAAACATAAAGAACATAATATGAATACATTATTTAAATTAATTATATATTCAGGTGTGCGGAAAATATACATAGTTCCAGAAGTTTTTAGATCGTCTTCAATCAGAACAAGGAAGCACTGGCTTAAACATACTTTAACAAGTTAAGTTTTTAAATAAAACCTTATTTTTAAAAGCTGATTACATTTAATTAACCACATTGCAATGCGTATTTCAATTCCATGATATCCATGCCATCAACAGTAGGTTTAAAAACTGAACTAGTCTTTTTCTACGGAATCACCAATCCCAGTTTTTAATTTATAAATGAGAATTCAGCTCTGCTCTTAAACATATAAACCATCAGAACTTTAACCCAACGACGATAATTACCACTCCATCCTAGTAATACTAGAGCAGGGTTTTTTTCTTTCTTTTCTTTTTTTTTCCTGGGAATTCTCAGTATTAGAGTCAGTTCTGGATGTAGGGAAAGCAGTAGAAGAAATAAAAGCATAGCGTGAACAGTTAATTAAGTTTTGAGGAGGAATGCTGCGAGCTTACAGGAGTCTTTTCCGTTTCAGCTCTTGCACCAACACTGCTACAGCCTTCCCACTGATTTCAGTCTAGGGCTCCTAATTAATCTTCTTTTAATTAACTTAGTGTGCACCTGCTGCTTTTACCCTTGTGCTAAGGAGGCGGATAAAATCTGGCGTTGACGGGTTATGTTCACAGATAGAGTTTGATTTCTGCAATATATGGATGGAGAAGATTTTTCTCTGGAGAAGCACTTTTGTATCAGATTTCTATTTTCGTTGATGAAATATATATATTTGGGACTTTTTTTCTCTTCATTTTAGTTGGTTCATGAAAATTAATGAGCTCTTAAAACCATCTTGCATGAGGTAATGAAAAAAAATTATAATCGTTCAAATCATACAGGAAATATTTGCAGAAAATTTAACTTCTTTCAAGAATTTATACTGTTTTCTGCCAGAAAATTTCTAAAAGAAAAATATTTATTTTTGAAAAACAAATTGAATAATTGTCCCTCATTGTTTGCTTAAAATTTATTCATTGCCTAACTTGCTGCTTTTGTTTAAACCAATTATAGCACATGTCTGTATTTTTCATTAGGATTTTGTAATTCTACATTAAATAATCTTTATGGTTGGTTTATTTTGGGGGAAAAAATTGTAAGTAGCAATACTTTCAAAAACAAAAATTATTGTATTTTTAATAAATAAATATTCTAAGAATTTTAATCACTATAATAACAGTATTAATACTATTAATTAGAATTGATAATTTTGAATACTTGTTGAATGCAATACAAATAAACTAAAGAGTTAATACTTATAGGCATATCACTTTTCATCAGAAAATATCAAGAACTACGTTTGAAAATAAAAAATTGCTATATTTAGAATGAACTGCATGAAATTTCCTGTCTTAAATTAAGTTTGAAATTAAAAAATGCTGAAAAACGAAAAGAAATGTCCCTGTTATCTCGTGATGCTTATAGATATATATTAAGTGCAGGTGATTAGAAATATATATTTAGCTAAAACATGGTCCAAATTAAAGATCTCTGGCGTGCTATTGAGTAGCTAAATAAAAACATAGTGAAAGCACCTTTTTAAGACTTATAATTATTGATATTCAGATGGACATAATTAACTTTAAACCATTTTTTATAAAAATATATTATTTCAAGTTAAAGTTTCAAATATCGGTTATACATTATGAAGTATACAGTAAGAAAGATTTTTCAAAATATTTTTATAGTTTATCTTCAATTTTTAAAAACGCAGATTTTACGAATTTTTGTTTCAACATTTTCGAAAAGAAATCCATTCTGTTGCATGCGTGAATATGTTTACGTCGCTCGGTATAACACGATAGTAAAATATTTTTAAGTTAAACTGATACTTCTTTGGCTGCACAACTACAGTTCTACTATGGATTATATGGAACTCTGGCATGCAATATCCGCGAACCGAATGCCGCAAGCAATAAAGGTGAAAGGGAAGCATTTCTGACATATTTTTTTGGGTGAAAGCGTGGGTGATATCTAGCAGTTTCAAAATTTGCCTGTTTCCGTAACTTAAACAAATATATGAAATCCACGAAGGAACCATAGCATGGTATTCAAAGAATATTTTTGCTAACTTAGAGGAAGTTGATATTTATGCATATTGGTAAATACAAACCTCGTTTAACTTGCGCGATGCCCATAGCTTTCACGAGAAAACTTTTAAATTCCAAACGATTTAGGAATTCAGTATTACTTTTATTATTTTTGAAAAGAAATAATTAGAAGAAAAACGTACCGAAAGCTGGAAAAAAATCGAGACTTGGAATTGATTTTTGGTATCTTTCATTTAAAGATATATATTTTTTTAAACAAACCTTAACGCATAAATTTAAACGCATTTAAATAATGATTAAGGGACGCTATTATTATACGCTATTTAATTCTGCCACCAACCCCATGATTGCTGCAAATTTTTTTGTTCCTTAACAACAAACAAAGAAACAATATATATATAAATGTCATGAAATATTTTATTGTATTATCACTCATTTGATTACACAGATTTATATCCCGGTTCTGCTATGATAAAATTAGAACCGAATCCAACGCAAATAAATATTAGAAAATTTATGGATATATAATATACAAATTATAGATAATTAGAATCAATTTAACTTCGTCTCAAACGTTGTTTTCTTTTCCTCTTCCAGACCCTATCTACTTTTTGATCGTTCTTTTTTATGACACTATAGAGCCAGAAACAAGGGGAATTTTTGCATATTTTAAAAGTTTTTATCACATATTTTCGCACCAAAAACAAAAAAAAGTGATGATCAAAATTAAAAGGAAACTAATGCACCACGCCCTACTTTTTTCATTTTTAATGTTTATAAAATTGAATCATTTTCTTCTCTTTGGATATTTGGATAAGCATGTTGTTATAACTTTAAGTTACTTAAACTTATTTATCTTAAGTTTCATGCTTGTTTTTTCTATCGGAATGTTGTCGAAATAATTTTAAATGTACTATTTTAATAAAATATTATTATAGTATCATTGCACAGTTAACAAGGATGGCCATACTTAGTATGGTGCTCCTGAAAAAGTGTTCAACTCATCTTCCTCCTGATGAAAAATGTCAATAATATACGGGTTGTCATTGGAAAAAAAAACTCTATTAGATAGTGATTGAAATTTCAACTGAACAAAATAAAAATAACTGTAAATAAATGTTGATTTTAGCAATGAGGAAGTGATTACAGAATATTTTTTCTTCACCCTCACACGAAATTGCATTAATAAATAGCAAAAATAATCAAACTGATCTGTAATTCTTACCTGTAAGGCTCGAAAATATCTTAGGTTCCTCCAGCTTGCCCTGCCAGTCTTGTAGATCAGACTTTGGAGAGCGAAATTTTTAAGATTTTCTCCCCCACGAAACACAGAGCAGATTAGTTTTACTAAAACAAACTTGTCGCAAATTAAGAGTTTCTTACAATTCTATCCTCTTAGAAATAGAAATTTCATTTTTGACAAATCAGTAATACTTTATCTCTTTTCCGTTATTTTTAAGAATGATTCTCTCACATGTCATTTCATTGCAATCTGGAAATTCAACAAAATTTTATATTTAACTAAAAACCATTCACATTACATTTTTGAATAGCACAGAAGTTAGTGCACTTGTATGTTAGAAAGGTTTCACGCATTCATTTTCCTGCGTTTTCATGTTTTCTTTATTTTATATTGTCATTATTAATCAATTGTGTTAATAGATATATTATATTGTGCCTATACTTCAGAAAATTTGCATCAACAAAAAAATGAAGATTGCAATTTTATTTTTTATTTGGACTAAATATTCATTCTTAGTACTTCCTAGGAAAAACAAAACAATTTCGTTAACTTTAAAAATATTTTTACAGTGTACACTTAGTTCTTTCAAACAGAAAGAAAAGATAAAAATTAAGGTTGAAATTATTGATATACGCTTATTGATATTTATGCAATTATTATTATAATTATTATTAAACTTTTCAATTATTGCAAAAGTGCAAATCAAATTGGAATTTACATATAATATGGGATTTGATGTTACAAAGCTAAAGATTAAATTAAATTAAATTTTTAGAAGCTCATTAAATTATTCAAATGGCAATTTAAAAATCTTCAATTATTAAAAAATGGAAACTTAAAAAGTAAATAACCCCTCATTGTAATTAATTTGAAGGTAAATTCTAATTTCATTGTCAATACGCAAAATTGTCACACTGAAGTTCAGTTAAATTTCCTTTCCACATAAGAAAAAGTTCATTTCGAATTTAGAAAATTAAAGCTTTGGCGAGACTATAATTAAGATTTTCTACAAAACTTTTTCGAAAGTTGATAATTAAAATGAATTTAGATGTTCTTCTAAAACTTTTCAAAAAATTTACTTTGCAATTAAATTTACTTCTTTTTTAAAAGTGTTATTTATTTTGTTAAAAGGAATCGGATTGATGTAAAAAAAACTTCTCCTCAACTAAATCAACATTTATTTAATTTTTTATTTTAAATCTTAGAAATATTCATTTTTAAATCTTATATGGTCTATCGAGGAGGAAAGAAAATGTTTAAAATGCCATCGTTAATAAATCTCACAAAAAAAAAGTTTTATGCTAAGATTATTTAAAACATTTTTTCAAAGCTGCTTCCATTTTGTTCACAGAAAAATGTTTAAAACAAAATTTTTTATTTAACTTGAAAGATATTTAGCAGCTATTAAAAATAAATTAAATTAGATTGCTCTTTAAGTTTCAAAGAAGTTTTAAAATATTTTTTAAACTTCTCAATATTTTGTGTATTCTGGAATTTTTTAAAATTTTAATCTTTGCAAAACGTAATTTAATTCGATTAGATTAAGTAATATATGTCATTTCATTTTCATAATTTTATTTATTTTTTAAGTGATTGTTTAAAAATACTAGAAAAATAGAATAAGTTTTTTAAAAAAATGAAGACTTTTCTTTCTGACAAACAGAGTAATATTTTTAATACATTATTACATTTAAAATATTGAAATTGTACCAAACTATAAGCAAATACCATTTTAAAAAGCCAATCTTCCAATATATTAGTGGATGCATCCGTTCACGATGAAAACATTTGAGACATCATTTGCATGTATTGAAATTTCATTAATTTTCTCTGTGTTTTGAAATTCACTCCATGTCTTTGGGTATTTCAGTGCTGAAACAATGGTTGGAAGAATATTTTATATTGTTACTACATTAAAAAGCATGGTATGAACCATCTGCTCTTAAATTATGGCTGGGCATGCGTCAGAATTTTAATCAAATAATAATTAAAAAATGAGTACAAGCAGTAAGAACAATTAATAAAGAAAAAAACTAATTGACCGTAATTCAGTGCAGTATTTTTTAACTGTATCGAACTTCAAACAAAGACCATTTTAAAACGCTAATCAACTTGTATAGTTTTGGAAGTATCTGTTAACGGTGCGAGAATATTGTATACATCATTTGCATTAATTGTACTTTCGTCAATTTTCTCTGCGTTTCGAAATTCACTATAGGTCTTCGGCTATTTCAATGGTTGAAATTATGGTTCATACAGTTAGGGTGGAATGAAGGATGTTACAGACCATATGTTGTAAATTAAGGACGCGCATATGTCAGCGTTATGTTCAGAAGATAATAAAAATTAATACAAGTAGAAGGAACAATTAATATAGAAAAAAACTAACTAAACTTAAATAAGTGCAGTATATTTGAAGCAGATTTTTTCTAAGTGATTCATGAGAATATGACTACAGGGGATAATTATTTAACTTTAAAATAACAATGCAACCATTTAATAAAAGATTAGGAAAATAATAATAGACCAACATGACACAACTGTTTTAGTTCTCAGAGCACATCGGGAAGTTCGTGATTTTACTACAACTATGTAAGAAAAGATAATCCTGTTTTTAAACTAATTTGTAATACACGCTTTAAATTCAATTACAATGTTTAATAAGCCACTAAAGCAACAAATGCTGATACCATCCTGTATTAAAAAATCATCAGCAACTCTACGACGTGGGTGTTGAATTTTACCTTACTTTAGGCTTTGTTTAACATCTATCAGATTTAGAAATGTGAAATTATGAAGTTAGTACAAAACTGCAAAGGGAATTTGATTAAATAAAATAATTAGTTTGCGAAATATTAATTGCTAAATTTATAGTAAAACATGATAAACGTCCTGATTTGCAGCCAGCAGAAATGCAACTACAGAAATGAAATTTGACATGCTGAAAGGCATTTTTTATAAAAGCAAAATATGTGTTTTTTTTAATTGAAATTATTCTAAAGTTATTACGATTTTAAATTCCTCTTACGTGATATTTTCGTTTTATTTTTCTTTACATAACTTCACATTACATTTTGTTTTGTTGTGCAAAATCTGTAAGATATAAGAACATCCATAGCGGTATAGAAAAATGTACCAAGAGTATGATAGAATAAAAAAAATTACAAATTGTAAAATAAACGAAGAATTATTAACTGGTAGCGAATATTATATGCACGCCAATATGCAGTCAATAGTAATGGAACGACAGAATTGAAGTTTTACGTTCAGAAAGGGCCTTTCTTGTATCTATACAAAGCTTTAATGAGTTTTAAAATTACAGCAATTTTTCTTTTTTTTTGCTTTGAGTCATGTCTGTTTATACGTTGTGAGGAAAAAAATTTTTTATCCCTCTTCAGATCTTTATTTAATTTTTTGCACATGACTTTATGTTTAGGTCAAAAATAACGGATAAAAAAGTGAGAAAGATTAAATATTACCAGATATAAATCTTAAAATTTATTTGAAAGTAAAAAAAGTTTCCAATTTGTGCTTTTAAATAAGTCTCTTCATAAATAAAATTATATCTTTACTTATTCTTAGTCAAACATACACAATCTGTAATAATTATTACCTTTATTTTTTTTAATAAAGTGAATTTTTTCTAAATCCCCAAAATTTTTTATTTTACTATGATTAACATATCAATGAAATGTTCTAAAAACTGCATAATAAATATTTTAATTATTATGATAATGATCTTGTTTTGTGGGAAATATTGACTTTTAAGAAAAGAAAAATAATAAACGAAAACAATCACGGAGGTTAGAAAGCGGAGGTTGGTGAGTGGGCTAAGCCTCCCAAGAAATAAAAACAAGCAATAATAAAACTATACAGCCTAATTTAAGAATGAAATTAAAATAACTGTAATTTAACAAATTTAAATGGGAAAATGATTAATTGGCTTATAGAACTATTGATTTCTTTAATATTAGTGCTTAGTTAGATCTATCAAGCGCTATTAAAACTGTTAAATCTTTAAAAAGTTAAATCTTAACTTTTAAAATTAACCTCATATTTCAAACGCACAATTTTTAAAAATGGTTGAGAATCCCGTGGTAGCCCAGTGGTTAGAGAATTAGTCCGCTGTCCGGAAGGACCCGGGTTCGATCCTCAACTCCGCTAAGATCCACCGAGTAAATGTGATATACGTGATCGTAAAATCTGTGGGATCGAAAATCCTGTGGTCGGTCTCTGAGCTGTACCATAGGTACAAAGATCTGGCGAAAACTTCCTTCCCCTTCAAATCTATGTCTAAATTGAGGAAGTAGCCTCACATTATTGTGATAGCAAGTCATCAGATTATCCTCAGGGATGTATCCCAGACCATCGCCAATAGCCCATTGTGCTGCAGTTCCAGTTTGACTTGAGAAAGTTCCCATCTACCTCAAAACTGTTGATGGTATTAAGAAAATTTTTGAACATAACTAATTAAAAATAATTCCAATTCCAAATTAATTTTAAAAATTATCTCGAACACTACTCCTACCCATTGTGATAAATGGTGTTTAAAAGGCTTTTCTAATTATCGAGACCGAACTTAACAGTGAAAAATAAATCAAAATGCAAATCCACTTTTTAAAATTAAGTTTTGACTCTTCAGTGGAAGCTTGGATGGTTACCACAGACTGCCTAAACAAAATTTATTCAACCTCAAAACTTTTGGTGTGCTTTTACTACTCATTGTAAGATTGATGAATTAAACCCTTCTTTTTATTCTTCTGAGAAATTTAAAGATTTTTTAAGCAATAGTTTTCACTCGCTTTCTTATTGGCACTTTTCTTTTACATATAATTTTTTTTTCATTTCTTCATCAATCAATTATGGACGTAACTTTTTCTTTCTTTTTTTTCTTTTAGAATCAGTATAAAAATCAAAATTATAATTTAAACCTAATTCATTTAACAACTTATAGGATGCGAGATTCTTTCCTTAATTATATTCTGTTTTGTATTTTACACATTTAAAATATATATTGAGAAAGAATGGCAACTCAGAAACAATTTTACAGCTCAGTTAGAAATTAAATCATCAATAATACAAGAAGTTATTCATTAATAGGCTTTAAATATTAATATTTAAATATGCATAACTTGTTATTTCAATAAAAAGATATTGATTCATTCAATCTTTTTTTTAAATAAAAACTCATATATATGTAATATCAGAAAGGATTGTAACCTTATATAATGTTGGTATTCAGGAAACATTAATTTGTGAAGAATTTTATTTATGTATAGTACTTAAATTTATGTATAGTACTTAAAGCAAAAAATTAAAATTTAATTTTTTAATTTTTGCTTGTTACCCATTGACAAAATGGGTCTCGGCATGGATTTCATCGCGTCCTCACACTTTTCAACTACAATATTTTAGAGTAATAGTAAATAGTGCGCATGAGTCGTCATTGCATGTGTTGCTATGGCGACCACTGTTATTAGATAATTTTTTTACAATTCTTTTTTTTTTTCATTTTTAATTTTGTTATGCATTAATTTGGTTAGTTTATTTTTGAGATATGGGACTAGAGAGACCCCATAAATACTTCTTGAGTTGTGAATAAAGGAGAATTTCATCATTTGAACGATATTTTCGTTTTTATTGTTTTAATTAAGAATCAGAAATACCAACCTACAGCTCAAACTGGGTCGTTTTCAATACTAATTCTGGTGAATATCACAAATAAAGAGGGTCCAAACTTATTGAAACGGTTCCAAAAGTTAGCGTTAAAGTAAGAAAAAAACAATATCAAGGCCTAAACTTACCGAGGCAGAAAGAGCCAAAACCAAAAAGCAACGGAAAAACGAAAGGATTCCGTTCGCAAACGCAAGCTTAAAGCCCGTCCCTCACAAAAGTACCAAAGTGGTTGAGAGAATTGAACCTTACCGAAGAGCGAATGGTGGCACTCCGAACACCTTTCATGCAAATGTGAGAACTGGGTGCTGATCACCAGTTAGGGGTAAAAGGATCCATTTTCAATGTACCCATTGACAATGGATAATTGCACAAGACTGTTGACTGTTTTCTATGCAATATAATAATGCCCTTTTAATTCCCTATTCATGAAAAATTGAGAAAAAATAGCCTAGCTTTCAAATCATATTTCATGCATAAACTTGTGAATAATCCGAAACGGGTGTATGATGCAGCTTACATTCTCCTTTAAACACCATTGTATCAATCCGAAAATGCTAATATTGATCTCGATTGGCTGTTCAATGTCTATTCAGTCATCAAAAGAATATACAAATATTGTGTCTGAGCTGCATTCGAATATATTCCGTCACATATTTTTTTAAATATTTTTTTTAATTTTTTATTTAGGTTTAAAAAGTAAAGTACGTACACTCTTATAAAAATTGGTTCTAGTTTGAAATGCAACATCGCTACTTTGAGCCATAACAGAATGTGAATATGCTGAAACCTTAATAAGATGCTAAATTAAATAATACCATACAAGCTGAGATATAGTGCAAATGCACAATTTTAAAACTTGAAATTATGTGATTCAATTTAAAACCACATGAGGTTATGAAAAATATAAAAGTAATTAGTCATTATGTTTTATCTTGCACCAAAATTTCTCCCGATTCTTATCATTTTTCTTTATTTCTAATTTTTTGGAGCTTCTCGAACTATTATATTGATATATTTTGCTTTTTTAACAATCAAAAAATGCAAAAATAAATTATTGCTTGTCTTCTCCATCATAGTATATATATTATTAGTGCACAAAACGAAAAAAAACCCAAAAAACATTGATTTAATGGACGTCAGATTTTTAGTAGGACTCAATCTTAATGGTCCACGATAGTGACCTCAAATATGCTAATCAATTAGCGCAAGGGATATTTTACATTATAAAATGAGACACCGTCAGCGTATTTTTTCTGAATAAACATACCATTTTTTTCAACAGATTTTAATTATTTTGGTCCAAGTCAAATTATGGGAAGTTATAGCAAAATAATTACTGAGAAATCAAATTGTTTTTAAGAAAATCGTAAATTTTATATTAGATTTCTCAAGAACTATTCGACCGATTTCTTTGAAATTTTGCATTTTGTCATTTAAAATTGCATTCTTTAAAATTATGTAAAAAAAAAATTTTTTTGTCTTTTATTAAAAAATGATTAATATTTTTTAAAAATTATTATTTTAATTTGATTTATTTTAGATAAATGAATTCTGTAATATTGCATACGAACTTTTCGACTCGCTGAAAAAGTTTTGGAGGTATGAAACTAGAAGGAAATTAAGATCAATTTGAAGCGAACTATTAAAACCATATTTTCCAAATTGCATCTTCCCTCCTTCCCATATTTTGGGGGACAAGTATCCGAATCTATCGAAAAAAAGGCATGTTAATTCCGAAAAAAATACATTTTTATATCTGATATCGTATCTGAAATTACAGTATGCATTAATTAATGATCATATTTAAGGTGAGACCCTCAACCATTATGATCGAGTCTTAGTACTCTTAAATCCGATCATTAGATTGAACATTTATAGCATGTACCAAAATCTTGATGAGTATATATCTCCCCTTGTATCATTCTTTGTAAATCATACATTTCTGAATAAACAGTCCTTTGAAACCAGATGAATTATTCAGACTTACCTTTTATTCTGGAAACCTAATTTGTCGAACGGAATATGAAGAACAAAAAGAAAGGAGACACATTTTTTATCACCTTTTTATGATGCATTGCTGTTATATGAAAATCAAAAGCGAATTAAACGGATTTATTCTTTTATATATACCCAGTATTTTGTGAAAGTTGGACAATCAGGGATATAAAATTAGCATTCATGTATTCATCTATAACGCTAACTTTCTTGAACTAACACTAGCGACATTTTTTCTAAAATGAGCCTAAAGTAAAGTTCTTGATATCTAAATGAACTAATTTAGAAAAATAATTATTTAAATCAAATTTAAGAAAAAGAATTAAATTGAAATTTCTCAAAAAGTAGGAAAAAAAGCATTATTTGCCATGCTTTTTTTTATCTTTAATATTAAGTTATTTGGCCACAAAAAACATATTTAGGCACATACATGCTAAGTTTGTCGAATTTAATATTAAAAATTGAAGTTATATAAGCAATTCCGTATTGTTATAATATAATAGGAATGTATGCAAATTAGTAAAAAGTAATTTTCAACGTAATGCAACCGTTTCAAAATATAAATAATATTTTTAGAAATTCTCGACTCGGAATTTAATTGCATGCATGGAAAGCTATTACGAAACTGCAATAATTCTAATGAAATAAATTTAAAAGACAATTCAGAGAAGTAGAGGGAGTCATATGAAATTCAGAATTTTAATTTAATATCAACAATGGGTAGATTCCTTGCAGTTCTTTAAAATAATTGCACTGAGCTTTCATAATTATATTCTACTATTTCGGCGGTTTAATAATTATTACAAAGTAATGTTTTGTATACATATTTTCTACAAGATATTAAATTAAAATAATTAATTAACTTAAATATCCAGAAATGGACATAAAACTTTACTGGAATAAATTTATGAGAATAGCATAAAACCATGTTGCATATTTTTTTATATAACTTATATGGGGTTCTATATTAATACTTAATATTGTCCAGTAAAAACATTTTGTGATTTCACTATTCTGATTTTAAAATAATTCTGAATTAATAAATAATAAAATAAGAGTCCTGCAATGAATATACACGAAGAAAATAATTGTAATAAGAGTAGACTACTAGTAATTTTACTAAAGTTTATAAACCTTTCCTTTTTGAAATTTTTCTATTTATTATCCTAACGGCTCACTAGAAATTCTGATTTTCAACATTATAGTTTTTATTACCATAAATATAATAAAAGTACAAAAGTACAAAATCTAAGGGTAAATTTAACAGAATAAATAACTACCATTTAAACTTTAACATTCAACTTTAGAGTATCATGATATAATTACCAAAACGTTCTTCAGAACCATAATTCACTTTTTTTATTTGATAACAGTTCGGCATCTATTTTTTCTAAATTGAACAGTAATTGACCTTAAAAACCCGTTTACACTTCTATGGTTTATTTAAATAATCAAAAGAAGTTAGGTGACGGTTAACTATTCATTTTTCTAATATATTTCTCAAATATGATGGAGGGAAAATGGGCCTAAATGATGATTTCAAGCATTTTAAAGTATTTTAAAGTATTTTAAAGATATTCTATAGATCATGCTAGGGTTTACGCTTTATGCATTTTTTATGGTTGTTATGGGATTTATTCATTCATTCACTTGCATATATGGGTTTCTTTGAAAACACAGATTGAAAAATCTTTTAGTTTGAAAGAAGCAAGATAGCAAAATATAACATATTTAAATATATTCAAGTTTCATAAGGACAACAAAAATATTCAAATAGTGTTCTAACGAGATTTGAACACACTATGACCACGTTTATGATTGGTTTACAAATGTTACAGATTTAAGAGCAACAATACCGGACGGCGACAAAGGCTCGAAAATTCATTACATGAAAAACAACCGTGCATTATTTTAGCATCCGTTAACGAGAGTTATTGTCCTTCCAAATGTACTAAAACGTAAAAGTAAAACGTAAAAACGTAACTAAACGTAAAAATTGGTTAACAAGTCATTTTGTGTAGTAAGCACGCGAACTTACATATGTATTCGAACCAATTTTATATATTTATTGTTACTCATCCGGGGTTAGGATGGGATTCGAACTCGCTACCTTTATTTTACATATCGTTTGGAGGAAAGGCGAAACTGCTCGGAAAGGGATCCACTCCCCCTGTAAAACGAGTAATTAAAGAAATAAACATGTAATTCCTACATAGTAAGTAATTACTTATAATTACAAATACATTTGCTGGCTTGTGTGCTATTTGCATAAAACCGCTTATAAATTTGAAAAAAAGTAGAAAAGCAGCTTGAAAGCTTGAAGCTAAGAAAGGTATTACAAAAATATATTGATTAAACCTCAGAGGGAGCGAGTTTAAATCCCATCGTATCCCTGATACATCCTTGTATTGTTTTTCTCTATGTAGAGTTATTGGTATTTCGGCTTTTCAAGGACTTACAAACAATGTAATGCACTGTAAAAAATGGATATTCAAATTTCACGAAGTTTTCTTCGTTTGTAATGAAACCGTGTCCTAATATTTCCTCCGAGTGAATGACACATCAAAATTACGAAATATCTATCGTCACATCTTCAAGGTACAGAATTTCCCCCTTCTAATTTTTTTTTTCCAAAAAAGAAAAAAAAACTCTCCATGCCCAATTTTTCTAATAATCACTTCATCGTAGACAACATGAAGGTGAGTCAGAGTCACCTTAACAACACAAGAAAGACAAATTGAACAGTGAGATAAACTCCCCCTATATCCGAAGCGATATTCGAACCTGGGTTCTCACCGGTATGAGGCAAACTCGTTGACCACCTTACAAACAGGTCAGCTTATTTTGTTTCTTTATTTTCAAACGTCGAGACCTCTCCTAGTTTTATTTTATTTAACAATCTCTCACATGCACTAGGATAAGATTTCGAGTCGAAAATACATTTTCGTCTTCCCACTTTGAGTCTTCCCATTCTATAGTTCCCCTTCTGTTACATACCACGTGATTTCGTAAAAAAATAATTCTCATAATTGACGAAATATAAATCAAGGATCACTAAATCGCCAAAACTGAGTGTTTTAAATCTGAGAGTGTGAACACACAAGTCTGCGTAACAAGTACAGGTTGTCCGTGATTCACTTTTTTTTTTTTTTGAAATGATAAACAATATAGCATTTAGAATTGAAAATGAATAAATTCACTGAAATGGAGCTATTTTAAAAGTTTTGAAAACAATATACGCTCAAACATTAATGTTCGTATCCCTGATGTTCACAATTAATCAAATAATGGGTCTGCATTTAAACATTGCAGCCTCAAGTGCAATACCCAAGTAAAAAAGAGCATTGAAAAAGTAACAATGGCTGGCATTCATAAGGAGAAAGACAACGTGAGTCATGATTTATGGCTGTTGAATTACAAATGCAGGATGAAGTTCAAATTTCAATAAATAGATTCAGCACTCACCAAAGCAGTTTCTTCTTCTGGATCGTATTGTTACTATATAACACTTGTACAACACCTGAGGAAAAATTAATGAAGCAGGGCTGTGAATAATTTAAGACCCATATGCATGATTTCAGAATTGTTGTCAGTTGTTTATTTTTAATTTTATTACTGATAGAAATTTTTAAAAATTGCGTATGCATGGTAAATCTTTATAAGAACTAATTCATGTGTTTTGATCATCGTTTTCTACTTTTTTTCAATAGTGTATGAGCTCCCGAGTTTCAGGTCTACATGTGCATGCTTTACTATAACCTCCTGCCTTTATTTTACAAAATGACTAAAAAAAAGGAAAAAAATGTGGTTTTATCGATTCAAGATAAATTACAGTTAATTCAAAAATTTGAAGATGGTGCCATATAATCTTGCAATAGAAACTACAAAAGAAACTATTGTCCGAGACATACTCAAGCAAAAAGATAAATTGAGACAATTTTCATCTATACCAGTTAAGTAAATAATTCAAAAATTTAAAAGCAATTAAAAATAGTAATACTTCCAATGGAAAAACGCGCCAAGTAGCAGTGAATCGAAAAGGAATTGAAACAAATGAGACAATGAAAATATGAAAAAAATTGGATAAATATGACAACCAAGGCTGACGTCTTCAGGGGGTACCAGCTCCGGAAGTCATAAAAGCAAAACCTTTTCTATCGAGAGGGCAAGACAAAAGTCTAAAATTGCTCTCTCTGTACTCTAAAGGTTTTGCCTAAGTCCAGGAAAAGAATATAATACATAATATACAATATAAAATGCATAAAGCAAATACAGAAGACAACAAAACCTTTGGGGAACAGAGAGAGCAATTTTAGACTTTTGTCTTGCTCTCTCGATAGAAAATGTTTTGCTTTTATGACTTCCGGAGCTGGTACCCCTGAAAACGACAGCTTTGGTTGTCATATTTTCCAATTTTTTTCATATTTTCATTGTCTCATTCATCTATACCAGATAATTCTTCATTGATGAAAAAAATGAAAAAACTATTAAAACTATCACATATGAACATACCGTTATGGATACTGCAAGTTAGAAATGAAGGAATTCTTATTTCAGATCTGATCATATCGTTTCTACAAAAGCAAAACAATTTTTCGAAATTGCAGGTCTAGAATTAACATTCGATGCATCATCAATATGGTTGCCATGATTAAAAAAAATGTCATAAAATCCATGAAATCGGCCTTTCATGGTGAAAAACTAAATTGTGACGCTCTAACTGCGGACGATTTTAAAATGGAATACGAGCATTTTTTCTGGAATCATGTAAACAAATTTAGTAATACAATGAATCTGAGCTGCTTTGGAAATGTTTGCCAATACGAACGTTGGCATTTGAAAATGAATGGCAAGCTTCAGAATGGCGAGCCCAGTAAGGAAAGAATAATAATTATGACCTACAGCAATGTTACAGAATCTCAAAAACTGAAGATGGTGGTATTTGGGGAATCGAAATATCCGAGATCATTCAAAGGATCGACAACCTCCCAGTGCACTACTTTTATCAAAGAGGAGGCTGGATGGTTAAACAAATTTTTAAGGAATGGTTTGACAGGAAATTCCTCTCTCAAGTTAGCGAGCATCTCAAACAACTGGCCCAGAAACCTGGGCATGTCATCTATACTCTCCTGCTCATCCGAGGGAGACAATTTTGAAGTCCGAAGAAGGAGATTTTCTGATGAAGTTTTTGCTTGCAAATCCTCTAATTCAGCCTATGGATTAAAGCGTAATTGTGCCAATAAAAAAGAAGTAACAAACGAACTTATTAGGAAAAAGGATTGAAGAGGGAAATTATCTGAAAGGCTTTTGGAAAGATGTAACAACTTTTATCCCAAAGCTAATGGTTTAAAAAATGGGAAAATATTTTCTATTAAATATAATAAATAATCAGTATAAAATTTTATATAGTATGGACTTTAATTACTAAGACATATGCCGTTTATAAAAGTAAGCGTCAAGCAGTGGATTGATCATAAAGTCACGGTTCCCAGTAGAACACCGAAGTCAAGCATCACTGGCTGCGGTCAGTAAGCGGGTGGGTAACTACTTTGATCAGTCTTCGTAGGTACTGAGGGTGCACGGTACTGGTCCCTTTAAACTGTTCTACCGTATAGTGCTTGACTTCCCATGTAGGTCAGGGGGCTACCAAAGCAGGCGAGCCATCCCCTCTTCAGAGAAGGAGAATTGCAATGGCATGTCTTTGGGTCATCCTCAAGGATGTTTCCCAAACCGTCGCCAAGAGCCCATCAGTGCAGCTATAGTGTGATATAAATAAAGTACCTACAAATAAAGGTGAACCTGAAAAAATCATCGATAAAGATATCAAGTATGACTTAATGCAACAGAAATAATATGTATAAGGTAAGTATCTAAGGTATATTTTTTAATTCTTAATTGTTTGCAAAAATATGTTTTTGAACATCTATAAAACTTCAATAATTACAAAGGCAAATAAATAGAGTTAAAAATAGAGTAAATAGTAAAAAATAGAGTAAATAGAGTAGAGTAAAAATTAGATTTAAAAAAATAGAGTAAAAGAAATAATAATCGAAGTAAATTAATTTGAATTAAAGAAATTTAAATTAAATTCCTGCTTAATTTTTAATTGTTTCCAAAAATATGTTTTTGAACATCTATAAAACTTCAATAATTACAGAGGCAAATAAATAGAGTTAAAAATATAGTAAATAGTAAAGAATAGAGTAAAAGAAATAATAATCGAAATAAATTTAAACTCCTGCTTTTCAATCTTAATTTTATAATAAAAAGCTGAAAATATCATTGACTCTTAACATAAAAAACGAATTTTTTTCAAACTTTCCATAATATTTATAAAAAATTCTAAGACAATGTATCGAAATAATTCAATTTTTAAGAAAAGGGAACAACTTTTAAAAATAGTTGTTTTTCATAAAAGAAGGAAAAAAAATACCTTAACAAAGCTTTACGAGATTGTGGTGATAAGAAAATATTTTAATCTCTCCGTTGCGAAAAATTATCGACCTTTAAACAATAGATTTTTTTTTCGTATCTAATAACAATTTCAAAATCATAGAAATTATAAAAAAACGGGACAACTTATTTAGTAAATGTAATTAGCAAAAAATTTGACTTTCATAATTTTAATGACTGTTTTACTTCTAAGACTGCGAGCATTTTTAAAACATTATCGCCCTATTAAAAGTTAAAAATTTTCTTTCAATTTAATCATGTTTACGTATAAAATAAGATACAAAAATGAGTCTTAATCAGTTTCTAAACAGAAAAAGTAATTTAAATAATATTTGGATTGTTTAAAAATTCTTTGAATTTTATTCATGAATCCTGAATATTTTGAAATTTTCCCAGCTACCTTTTTCTTCAGTTGCGTTTTAAAAAAAATGTTTATAAAATAATAATAAAAAATTACTCAACTTTTTTTATAAGTGCACTTAATAACTAAATACATTGATAAAAAAGACTTTAATGAGTTTATTGATTTGAATAAAGTGTGTGCACTGTGTGTGAGCAGATTACAAATAATGAATAAATTAGTATGAAAATTTTGTAATTGTTAAATAGAAAAAATATTTCTTGTAAAATTAATGTACGGAATGAAACTACATTTTTTAATAATAAAAACCAACCTATATGATATTTAAGCCACTAATTTCATAATTTTCCCGTTCATATGGTAAAAGCTTGCTATAAATTCTAGCTTTCATTATTATAGTTCTTATTACCCCTCATTAAGTTTAAGATACAAAACTGAAAATTAAATTTATCCGAATAATTTTTTTTTATTCCATGTTCTAAGGTATCACGATTAAGTTGCTGGAATTTACCACCTTTATGAAATTTTATCACACATCATAAAACTATATTTTAGTTTGAAACCCAAATCATTACCAAACCACCGATCGAAACAAAATTTACCAAGCTTTTTAGTTAGAGAAGGAAAAATGGTTAATTTTAATTCAATGGTTAAAATTAATATTCTGGTAGTTTTAACCCTACTTTTTTCTGTGTAGTAAGAAAAAAGTTATTTATAAAAATAAAAGCATAAGTAATATAAATTTTTTCACAAAAATTTATCGTAGTTATCTTTATCATTTAACTGATCATCATACTTAAAATTTTATCTGTGTTTTTCCAAAGTCCTAACCTAAACCTAAGATAAATTTTAACACATTAGTGTATCCAAAATCCTAAACATAGTCAATAACCTCCCATAGTGAAAATGGATTTAAATGAAATAAAAAAATTATTTTCCTTATAGCCAAAGATTTATAATAATAGCAACAACAAAAAAATCTGAATCTAAGTTTGCGTGTAAATTTAAAATGCACGTTTCTTATTTAATTTAAAATTCTAAAACTGATGAACATTTTGTCTACAAAAGGCTTTCGAATAATATTCTGAAATATTTCAACCATATTAACGTAGAAATAGGAGGAATGATTTTAAACTATGTACACTAATAAAAATTTGCAATACCCTATTTCGGAATTCCAATTTTATACTGCAACTTCTCGTGATACAATTTAGCAGTTAGAATTCGATTTCATTTTCAAAGTACTTAGATAAAATTGTATTGTAATTGGCTTAGTCAAGCACAGTGTAGAATTTCCTCTATATAATTAGTAGAAGCTGTAGTCAATTAAAATGTCTAATACTCTTGAACCATGTCAGGAAATTGCATATGGCGTGGTAAACTGAAACTTCAAATAGCTTCAAAAAATTATACCATCTTTATTATAAATAAAATTTATAAAAAAAAGGGCAATGAATACAAAAAAGGTGTCTTGAGTTATATTAGTTAACTAAATAAAATGTATTATGAAAAAAAATTACTTAACTTATTTATTTTGCTTTAGAAAATATAATTATCAAGCAACAAATATTTATAAATGCAATTTTGAATGTCTGTTTAAAAGCATTTAAGGTTTTTGCCTTAAAATTAATTTAAATTTATAAGCATTATTTTTTAATTTATTTTTAGTATAACCTTTTAAACAGTTTGCCGTATAAATTTTTTTAACATTCTCTGCTCATTGAAGCATAGTAGTAAAAATAAAAACAATGCTATTGCAGATAATATACAGAAATTCTATTTAAAGTTATTCTGTTAATCCGTATTTTTCAAGAATGAAAACTGAAAAGAGATTTAAATATATTTTCATGTCGTGCAAACTATTGCGTTATTCCTCTTAAGGTATAGTGAGTTTAAAGAGTGCCATTTGATTATGGTTCATAATAAAAGAACCCTCATTTTGGATAAAACTGTTTGCTAGCAAAAGCTACCGGCAAACATCTGTTTTGGAAAATTGCCATCTTCCCTTGTATTGGAAAATTACCATCTTCCCTTGTATTAAGCTGAAAATTTCTTCAAAACATTAGACTATACTATACTTTAATATACAGGGTTAAACAAAATTCGTATGGTAGTACTCAGTTAAATGAAAAAGGCATATGCAAATAAGATTACAATGTACCAGAATCTAAAATTTGGAACCCAGTAAGACTAATAGTAACTGACCTACCCCCGAAGGAGTTTGCGGATAAGGGTTTCACCCCTTGTCACGTGAACTAAACATAACAAAACTACAGAAAAGTAAAACCAAAACTAAAAAGATTGATACACACAGGAAAAATTCCAAAATCGAAAAGATGATAAAAATAAAACAGAATAAAAGTTAAAAGTGCTTAAAACATCTAAGTGAACGAAATCAACCAACACTAAAAGTGTCAAAAATACAGGTAAAAACATATAAAAGTAAGGTCAGGTAAAACATCAAATGGTAAAAATATGAAAAATCACATTAAATACAAATAAGACTAAAATAAAAATAGAATAATTAAAATAGTCGACTAAAAATTCAAGTGTCCCCCATTCAAGGCTAAGTGTCTCTAAGATAAAAAAATGTTCTAAGGTAAACCAAAGTTTCTCTAAAAGGGATAAACACTCAAAGATGACGCCAGGTAAGACAGAGGGTGCTGAAGTTCACCAAGATCAAGATTTCATTTCGAATGTCCTATGAATAATGAAGATGTCAGTTCAAGGGAGAACAAAGTCAAGGAAACGGTAAGTGCTAAGGTAAAATACTAAAAGCAAATATTAAAACCAGTAAACCAAAAGTTTAAAAAATAAAACCAGATAAAATGAGTCAGGTGTACTCTTAGGGGCAAGCAGATCATCCAGGGTATATTTAAGAATTTCGATGATTTTCCCCCTGCAGTCAATATCAGCATAAAGTTGCTGCTGAGTATATTGGTCCCATTTTCTGCCACGGATCGTCCGGAATTTGGGACAAAATTTTTCGGAATTGGAACGCAGTAAAACAAGTGAGCACAATAATCCCTAAGTAGTTCCGTCATACAACGCCCTTGCCTTCAAAATCAGATTAAAAATTGCTGAAAATTTCGCAATGTGCACTAAGATGATATATACTTGAAGAAGTATTGTCATCAAACATATGAGAATTCTCGTTTCATCAAACATTGCGTAATTTTAAGATTAAATGATTGTCAACTAATGATTGTCAATGAATATCAACTAATTGTGCATACTCTCTATGCCATTAGTATGAAACAATCCAAAATTTTTCCACAAATTAAAATTAATGCTTCCCAAGTAAAAATTAAAAAATGGCTTCAATTACTCTCGATAATATTCATTTTTTTTAATAATATAAAAGTTTTTAATGGCAATTGTATTGGAAATACATAAGAAAGTGTTAGGAAATATTTTAAGACACTAATGTAAATCAAGAAACTTATAACCATAAATATTTTATTTTTAAAGGAGCCATTTTTGTAATCAAAAATGTGACCCAGCTTTATTTAGATTAAGTTAAATAAAATATGACAGGGCTCTTTCCTTGAATTTAAATTACATTCTTATTTTATTCAGCTTTTAAAAAGTGCTTTCCTTTTAAACAAACTGCTTAAGATGCTTCCATAAAATTTTATACGGTATAGGTGAAGCTATCGTCTTAAAAAGTTTATTTTAATTCCTAAATTTTCCAAAGTTTATATTAAAATATGTAATGTATTTATAAGAAGCACTTCATTTTTATTCAAATCTACCTTTCATTGAGCAATTTACAGCCATTTAAAAATATAATGATTTTTTTTCAACTTTTCCAGAATCCGCATTTTAATTAAAAGATTAAGTGACGAAAATTCCGTCACTATGAGGAAAGAAAATATTTACTTACAATTGAACTAATTGCACCCACATAAACCTATTTCGATTTTTTTTTGCTAAGTCTCTATTTTAGTTTTTAATAAATTTTTTGAAAAGGTATAATTTTTATTTTACTCTCCATTGCAGACATAAAAATACGTTTCGAAATTTTTTCAATTTTCTTTGTTCCCTTGTCAATATGCAATACAATTATAAGACATGTTCATTTTTATGATTTTACGCTGTAAAAAAATGCCGCATCAAATTACCCACTTTCAGGGTCATTTTACCATAAAATCCATTTTTACAGTAAAAAAAGGAAAAAATTAGATAAACAGTTTTTTATATATTAATATTTACTATAAAATCACTGAATCGCTGAATTTAAATAAATGCTAATGCAAAAATTACGGTATAAAATATTAAGGTAAAAATTTATTTTACGGGAAAATGAATTTTGAAGAAGTTGCACTCAGGGTGTCAGCAAATTTTACCTTAATTTTACCGTAACCTTAATCTAGAATATTTGACAGTGTTTGACCTGATTTGAACAAATTACAACTTTATAATAATTGATCCAATTGTTTGAAGACTTACTTTTTTAAATCTTAATCATCTCATATTATGATTTATTAAGTACTAAATACTTCCAAAATCTCTCAAAAATAACAAAAGTACTTGATGCAATTTTGAGGCTAAAAAGCAGCTTAGTGAAATTGAAAATTTCAATAATGTCGAAACACATCTATAAATACTCAATTTTCAAAATTTTTACAATTAATCATTAACTAGCCACGTCTGGTAACCCACTGATCCACGTTTTTAAATAGGTAGAATTTCAAGTATTTCCAGATTAAAATTCGTACAGTCAAAATTTTAGACAATATGTAAGTATGATAAACACATATTGCTCTAGTGAGAGGTGAGAGTAAATTTAATTTTTGTCTCCTACATGTTCTTATAGCATCATGGATATCCAGGAATAAAATGTTTAGTCCAACATTTGCTAACATTTTAAAAAAGCAAATCAGCTAATTATATCTATTGCACCTTTGGATAATTGATAGCAAATCAAATGTATAACAAATCAAATTACCGACTTTGTCTAAATAAAACTGTTCCCCATTCGATATCATTAATTATGTGATGAAATGAATTTCATTTATAAGGATCTTTTCTCCTAAAAGAAATGTACTTTAGTTATTATAAACTTCTTTAAGTTTACAGAATACACAGATATATTTTATAGCAAAAATTAAACTTTAAGAAAATAATTTTGATTCAATTAGCGCTGTTCAGGTCTATAAGGACGGCATAACCAAGTAAATGAGCATTAACGTTAAAAAATTATAATCAGTTTTTGCATTTATTTGAAGCTTTTAATTGGTAATTAAAATAGGCTTTAGCTTGCCGACCAATTTTATTTTACATTTTCAAACCTAGGCGAAAGAGCTGAGACTTAACAGATATGTGTGATTCATTGTATCAATAACTGATAAGTACTGATTTTTTTTTATAATGTATATCATGTTTTCATTTAAACTTTAATATTATAAAGTTTGAGAATTTAGTATTCCTGACCGAAAAAATGCGAACAATTAATTATTACAAATAATATATTATACTAACATTTCTGAGTATTGGAATTTAATAAATTTAAATGACTTGAAATTAGAAAGTCGTTTGGACGAATAAAATTAGGCGTTTGTCTATAAATAATTAATTATGTTTAACATCACTATATACTGTAAAAATGCTATATCTTTAAATTTCGATCACTTATGTTAGCTTGTATATTATGTTAACCTCTAGCACGCATTACTTCTGCCCTTACACTATGAGTCTAGGGAAATTTAAATCTATTTAATTTTGTCTTGTGGATTCACTTGCTTTTATTTTTTGCTAGGGGTCCCCTGTTCGCTGCTGCTCACCAATCCCGATGATTGCTCCGCAATAAATCTCGTTTCTTGGCAGAAAACAGTTTTTCTACTAAATTTAAAATTATTCACTTACATATATGTACTGATAGAAATTCTGCTTGTGTCTATAAGTACAATAAATATTTAGATCCATTAGTGAACATAAGTAATTTTTCTAAGTAATCATTATTTTAAATGATATTTAGTTCCATTAAATATTTAGATCCATTAGTGAGCATAAGTAATTTTTCTAAGTAATCATTTTTTTAAAATAACATTTATATTGTTTTAAGCCACTGTTCAAACAGATTTCAGGAATTCACAATCGTAATTTGATATTATTGCTTGCCAAACGGGCGGATATATTAAATTCGCGATCGCAACGCTTGAGTACGCCCTCTAGCGGGAGTCTGAAAATATCAGCCATTTATTTATTAAGTTTTCATTTAGTTCCATCAGAATCATTGGCAGAGTCAGACGCCATTTTCTAACCAGCAAATAAGAAGCAAAATTTCCCCAAGGAAAAGGTAGGAGAATTTGAAAAAACTTACCAGAACGTGCCTAACATTGAAGACACGTCAAGCATTTGAAGAACAATTTCTCAATAATTTTTACCTTTCTATCTACCAACAACATAACTTCCGACTCCATGATCACTTGCTGTTACTGATGTGTGTATTACGGTAAAATAATTTCTTCTGTCTTCAATTCATTACAAATTAAAGTGAAGTGAACATTACTTTTATCATTCCGATGAATAAATGTGAATTTAGAACGTACAGAACTGTAATAGTTACAGAATATTATTCTTCTTTATAGAACAATATATATTACTAATTTATATAATTCAGAAAACAACAATAAAGAATCATCCGAATTACTTGAAATAGTATCATTTGTGCTGATTATTAATAAATTTTTAACTTTTTTCTTGGTAAGTATTTGTTAGTTTTGAAAGAATAGTTTCAACTAGAATTCAGATATTTTGTTTTTAAGCTACATACTACAATTCAAATCGAGATCTTACAATTGTAAAATTTTGCTGTGT
This sequence comes from Parasteatoda tepidariorum, assembly GCF_982258835.1. Taxonomy (NCBI): domain Eukaryota; kingdom Metazoa; phylum Arthropoda; class Arachnida; order Araneae; family Theridiidae; genus Parasteatoda; species Parasteatoda tepidariorum. Next base: position 44,949,324 of record NC_141756.1, read on the forward strand.
GGCATGTTATCTAAGAGTAATGAAGAGATAATCTATGTATATATTATTTGAAAATAAAATTTTCAGACGAAGAACATTTCATTTGAAATCCTCCGGATTTATAAAGCAGGTGAATGTTATGATTTTTATAATAAAAAATCTGCTTGCTAATAATTTTTTTTTCTTATTTGATGATAGTTCCTTTCAGAATGGTTTTTTACGTCTAATTAAGAACTATAAGATTAAAAAGAAAACAATATGAAAGTTTTTTTTATTTCAATATGAGGAATTTTTAAAAATCGTTTTTTAACCTAAGAATTCTTTATTTTACGTTTTTTAGTCCATAATTTCTTGTTAAAAAATTTTTTCAAAATACTTTTTTTGAAAAATTAAATAGTATTACATTATGTGTTCACGTATACTTCTTGCATATTCTAATGTTTGAAGTAGAATGATTCAGAAAAGTATAGAATAAAAATTCGGTGGTACTTACGTATTACGCTCCTGCAGCTACAGATTTGGCGGTTCTTAAGTGTCGCCAATCTACACCCAAAATTTTTGTGACAAATCATAAAATAAAGCACTTTACTTAAAATCAAAACACTTTACTTAAAATCAAAGTAGTCAATCGAATTTCGGTGGAAAATGGGCCGATGTGTGCCTTTATTTTCTTTCACCTGATGCTGTCGCCATATGAACTCTTATAAATAAGATTCCAAATGAAGTAACATTTCCAAAACGTACGCTTACCAAGATAAAGTTTCATGTCATGGGAGTTGGTACATTTTCGCTTTTTTTTTTTTTTTTTTGGTAAAATAATTCGCTCCTGAAAAAATAAAATTGCATCTTGTCCTGTTTTTGGCAAATTCCAAAGACGCATTTTCGTAGCACTAAAAAATGGCGTCAAAAGTCAGCAAACATAAAGGCAATTCAAAAGATAGCTGTGTGCGAACAACAGGATTGCTCTTTATTAGCGCATTAGAGCAACTTCTGCTGTGGCTATTCTGTTTCTAAGTTACATATTGAAATTCACATCGAGATCTTGCAATTATAAAACTTTATTGTGTAGTACGTCATCTTAAAGTAATGAAAGGATAATGTATGATATAATATCATTTGAGAATAAATTTTTCAAATGAAGAACATATCATTTTGGAATTCTCTGGATTTATAAAGCAGATAAGGGCTGCAATTTTTATAATAGAAAATTTCACTTGCAAATAATTTTTTTTTTTTATTATTTGATGATAATTTTCTATAGAATGGTTTTCTACGTCGGATTATGAATAAAAAAAGCATAAAGAAACATAAAAGTTTTTTATTTTAAAGTGAGGAATTTTTATAATCTCTTTTTTTTTGTTTCGTAAGCATTCTTTATTTTACGTTTTTCAGTTTTTAAATAATGATTCTTATTGAAAGTTATAATTTTTTGATAAAAATTGTTGTCAAAAAACTTTTTTTACAAAATTAAATTATATGAAATTATGAGGCTTATGTATGCTTTTTGCTTATTTTAATGTTTGAAGTAATATGATTCATACAACTATGGAATGCAAAGTTTAAATTGGCCTTTCATGCTATATCATTAAATTTAGTAAAACTATTTCTCAGGCATTAGGTTTTAACTCTAATAAGGAGATACATATTTTTTTCTGTTAATCTATTATATATAATTCTCTTACGTGGCTCCCAAATTTTGGCTGTAATTCTTTTCCGTCGGGGGCAACGTTTGCTTTGTTTTGAAAACACCAAAAGCATTCAGCCTTTTAATGATGTGTTTCTGATCTAATATATATAATTCTCTTGCGTGGCTCCCAAATTTTGGCTGAAGTACTTTGTACAACTAAATAAGATTCTTTTCACAACAGTTAAATATTTACTTTATTTTCTTCATTCATAGAGAAAACAGTCGGCAAAGAATTCTGTTAGGTTAAAAAACATTTCGCTAAAAAAATAACGAATTCTAAAAGAAACTAAAAGAAATAAAAATAAACAACTTAAAAAATAAAAATGCTGGTGCCAGCCATAGAATTTTTTGAAAGTTAACTTAGCAACATAAATCAAAATGACATAGAAGCGCAACTAGATCAAAATTATGATACCTGAGCGCTTGACGTAACAAATCCTTCAATTCTAAAAGTTTTGTATCGCCAAAAGCCCAAATTAACAATTGTGTTCTTAAAGAAATTCTATAAAAAGTTTTAAATAAACAACCTACTTCTACAACTGCTTCTTGAAGAACTTGGCTCATTGATTAAAAATATTGTTTTAATTTTACAGTACTAACTTTACTTCTACTTTCATTATTGCTATGACCCTCTTTCATTACATTTTACAACTTTATGCTAAATTTGAGGACTTTAAGTTGTTTTGTGGTTGAATACTGACAGAAATGTGTACATAAAAAAATAATATTTAGAGGTTAAAAGTTGCCTCAGAAAAATTTGAATTGTTGACATTGAACTTAACAATGGAAACAATCGTTTTTGTGAAAAATTGAATTGTATTGTTGACATCAAAACTAAAAATATTGTGTTTCAACTTAAAAATACTACCTTAATTTATACTTTAGAATTGCCTCGGAGAAATTTGAATTGTTAGCAATGACTTAAACAAAAAGTTTTATTTTAAATGTCAAATCCTATATTATAATTTTAACTTTTTCTATGACTATACTAATTTTCTTACTCTTTTCTTTGTTTTTTATACATTTTATATTTTTGTGATGAAATAAAAAACTTGTAGTTGTTTTGCTTCTGAACACTGATAAAAACACAAAATGATGGGCTTCGTCAACAATCAAAAATATATACATTTATTTTACAAATTCCATATTATTAAGATCTCTCTCTTCAGAGAATTAAAAATACAAAATTATCTTCATCAAAGCCGATGCTTTACATCCAGCGTTCAGTGACAGACTACTATTTCATACTGTTTTACAACACATGGCCTTAGCCCTCTGGTGGGAAAGACTTTAAAACAAAACTTACAACAGTTACTTTTCTCAACAACTGAAATTTAAAATAGTGTGATTAAGAAAAATATGTGAACTGTTTGCAATTTCAAATTAATATTGAAATGTACAGGTTAAGAATTTTCTACAGTGAAAAGTTTTCGGAACTTCAGTATTCAAAAAAGTATACAAAAACTAGACGCTAAGAACGTATCCAATGAGCGAGTAAAGCGAGCATTGGATTGCAAAGCAATCCAAAATGAACTGCGAAAGCAGTTCCGGGAGTTGGTGAGCGCCAGCGAGCAGGGGGCGAAGCCTCCTAGTTTAAAAATATTTTCCCGATGTGTTTTGGATGTTCCTTCTCTATAAAAAAGAGACACCTTTTTGTTTTCGTTTGCATAAGAAAGAATATCAAACATTTTTCTTTTTTAAATTTAATAAGACACAATAAAGAAGGAACGTTACAATCCTACACGCTACATTAAAGACGCCTTCAGAGTAACTGAATAACTGATCATATAGACATCGCAGGTATTCGTCTCATACAACAACGCCCCCTATAGTTCGTTGACATGGCAAATACTATTTTTGCTTGCATCTCATTGTGCATGGAGCTGATCGTAAGTTCTACATCATCAAACAGATCTCCCTAACTGTAATTTATGACAGTATATTAATGTTATTTTCTCAAAAATAATGATTGTAAAACGGTTAATAAGATTACACCACTTTTCTACATAACTTTAATTTAAAATTTATCTCAGAATTACATTATAATAATTATAATAAAGCAACAATTTTCTAACTCTTAATTTCTTGAAATAAAAGCGAAATAAAAGCAGTACAGGAAAATAGCTTAAATAAATTTTAATAATTTCAGAAAAACAGTACCTTTACGACATTTATTAATTTTATGCTGATGGCAACCAAAACAATATTGAAGTGAATAAGGAAAAACTGGATCCTACCGCGTTATTTTCCTGACAATAAAAATGTACGAAAAACAATGGAAAACTGCAACACCATCATTAGATATACTCACAATAAAATAAAAATCGCAACAAGCTTAAGCTGGTAAGTTCAGTTGTAATATTTCATCAAGCAGCATTATTAAAAATTATTACCTGTTCACACGCATGCTTTCACAATTTTGATTGGCTGTTTTGTACTTTTCTTATCGCAAGTCTTCTGTGAATGGCTATGTTATATCATTTCACTCATCACACCATGACAGCGCACGTGTTAATCTGTAATTGAAATCTAATTTTTTTTATGAATGAAATTTTATATATATATATATATATATATATATATATATATATATATATATATATATATATATATATATATATATATATATATATATATATATATATATATATATATATATATATATATATATATATATATATATATATATATATATATATATATATATATATATATATATATATATATATATATATATATATATATATATATATATATATATATATATATATATATATATATATATATATATATAAATGTATATAGATAGATAGATATGATGCCCGATCAGTTGGCACACGAAAAGAGGCAGGCCAACTTTGAGACGGATAGATAAACTAGAAAAAGTCCTTTTGGTCGTAAAAACTGAAATTGTAAAACGCTAACAGGAAAGAGGTTAGCCTGGGAGAAACTTCTTGAAAAGGCCAAAGCCCACCCTGGGCTATCGATCTATTGATGATGATGATGATTTAGCCAGAAAGTTCAAAATTTGATTGTAATTAAATTATACTTGGTGATAGAAAAAAAAACAATTGAAACTTGCAGTTCATAAAGCTCCAGTTGATATATGAGTGATCCAGCTAGTTGAAAGTGGTAAAAGTTTGATTGCAAGATTATACTCTCGAAACAAATGAGTAAGTAAAAATGTAGTAAAAACGGTTATAAGTTGTAGTTTTAAATACTGACAGCGTGTACGTGTAAATAAATGTATTTAGATTGTTTTGAGATGAAGGCACCAGCATATTATATTTAGCCAAACTAGTTATTAATTATAATTGCTCTTCATTGCATTAAACTTAATAATTTCCTCCATCCACAATCCATCAATAGTTAGAATGACAACATTCGCTGATTCAAGTCAATCAATATTAACTTTTGTAACTCACTAATCAATACTTTATATTATTTGCCTAATTATGTGTGTCATATATTTAGGTATAGAAGTGCATAACCTAAATCAGCATAGCGAATCTGAAATTCATATTTGGTTTTGAATAACGATGAAATTAGTCAAATAAGTATGGGTCAGAGTAACTTAAGTAGATAAAGAGTAGACTACACAATCTACACAAATCGGGCTTATTTATTGAACCTTAGAATTCGTACCAAATAATTACTGTAAAAGCAGAGTACTTAAAACTCGCTAAAGTCTCTTCAAGTTTATCGAAATTACTTCCTGAAAAATGATCCGTAGAAAAATTACGGTGAATTAAGATACTAATAAGATCCTTGTTTGAAAATACAAATATCGTTGCAAGTTTAGACTTTATGAAACATATCTGTTGTTCAATTAATCGTGAGGCACAAAACAATGTAACAATTCACGTTTATAGCTTGTAATCAAGCACACATAACCTGCTGAGAACGAAGTTGCACTAGCCCCTGCATCGTCTCATCATGTCATGTAAATAATTTAAAATTCGAATCACAAAAAAATTTCGAAACTTCTGAAATGCACTGCGACAAAACATACTGGAAGGAAGCTGTATCGTCAAATATTGACAATATTAATGAAATATTATCACGCATCATTTTGCCAAAAATAACACGATTTCGGTATGACATTACAGTTAAAAACAGCAAATTATAGCTCATGGTTTGTTGAATCATAATAACTGAGAGTTTTATTTCTAAAGGTGTTTGTTAGCTAGCTGCAATTCCATCGCTCTATGTAAGTCGCTTGAAAATTTATTTCTGTAAATAGATCGTTTCATAAAAGGCACTTAAAAGCTCTCTTGTTTTAAGATAAAATCAAATTTTACGAAATCATAAACAAAAGTACCTTGACTCAAAAGTGGTCGTTGATAAAAGAAATACATTATTTCACAGAATCTTAAAAACTAACTGGTTTAATTCACAAATATTTTTTTTTACATATTTTAAAATGCTGTACAAGGAATTTGATAAATATTTCAAAATACTACAGTACAATATACACTAAAGTGATATCATTTAATGAATTATCATCCTAAAAATCATTCAGGGCCATCGAAAGCCATTTGGTCGATATTTAACAGCAAGAAAAATAATAATTTTTCTTCATTAATTAACAGTTACAAGAAACATTTTCAATTTGCTTAAGATTTTAATAACGATTAAAAAACACTGAAGAACATTTTTTTGTCGCATGAGATTTTTCATCGGATCTTGAATATGTTCACATCACTGATTTTAAATCTGGAAACAATTTCTCTCTCCGAGCTATAGATTTTTAATGACATATTTAGTCTATTTTTTCTTAAAATGTAGTTTAAAAACGTTTTATATAACATGGCAATGCGCAAATGGTGCAACAAACTTATAGGGGAGTTAAGGCACATCATCCGGATTAAAACTGCATATAAATACAATACGTAATCAAATTGCAGAACACCAGTCCGTAAACGTCGTCATATGCCTCTAGGGGTGATTCCATATTATGAACTGTTTTTTATGGTGCTTCTGATTAGGTCAAAATGTGAAAGCACTCCGAGCCACGGACAATTAAATTTCCGAGTATGTGCTCTTACGCAGTTTTAATCCTGATTATGTACCCTAACTCCTCCAGAAGTTTAACCCAAAATTTATGCAATCCCTCCCCTGTTATATAAAACATTAACAAAAAGTTAACTAAAAATGTAATCAACACAATTTGTAGTTTTAGCAGCTAAGATCAAGTATTTCTATAAATGTAACAAAAAATTAATAAATATTTGCAAATAATAATTTTTCTTTTGTTATGAAAAATTTATCTACAATAATTAAGTTCAAATTTAATGCCGAAATTTTAAAAATAGTGAGTTGAGAAAAATAATAACTCGTTTAGATCGTTATCAAAGAAAATATACAAAAGGGGTTAAATTTATCTCCTTTAATTCCTTTAGAAAAATAATGTTATTCAAAAATAAATATTTTTGCTATTTTTTTTAAGTAGTCTGGTATTTATCACAGCAGTAATTTTAAATATTTTACAGGCTCAAACGCTGTATAAATATTCGATTTTATTTACTTAATGCATGCACCCGATAGAGAAAAAAAAGTAAAGAAAGCAGTATACGTTTTGTCAAGAATTACTAATGATATGCTTTATTTACCCGCTACTGGCAAAAAATAATAAATTAATGATATATGTTGGTGCTTAGCTTCGCAGCAATTTTCCTAATGCAGTTCCTCCAAAGTTATTTACGGGAATCTTAAAAAACCTATTAAATGAATGGTTTCCGTTAAAATAAAGTGATTACTGAATAACGTTTCGTTTAAACTTATTCAAGTATTTTTTTTCGAACTAATACTGAAGATTTTCTTTCAATCTTTTATCTTCAGTTAAAATAGCTTTGTATTCCTATTTAATTGAACAACAATGCAAAAAACGAGTGCGAAAATGTATCTTAATTTTTTAAAACTTATGTTTTGGTAAAAGTGGAATTATTTCTGAAAATCTTGAAAGAAATGTTTAATCAGTTAAAAAGTTAATTAACATGTAAGAACATTTTGGGAAAAAGAATTCTAAATGTTTTTTAGAACCACAACTGCTTTAAGTTGTAATTAACTAATAATGATTCTTTCTTCGCTTTTCGCATTGTTTCAGAAATTAGATTGTACTTTTTAATTATAATGAACTTATTTTAATGAAAGGAAATTTAGCAAAAATCATTTATAAAAGTAATAAATCCAAGTAGTAATAAGAGTTTTATTACAGAATATTGATTTGAACTGATTTCTTTCAGGAAAATAAATTTAAATATTACTTAATAATAATATAAAAAGAAAACGTTTAAAAACATTAATATTCAAGCGTAAAATATTAAACTTCCTATACCTACAATCGGAAACAAAATGTTAAGAAAATACGATTTTCAATTAGTTAAGTTCTTCTTTCTTATGAAGGTGTTTCAAGTAAATTAAACAACTGATAATGAGACTTATAGAAGATTATTAAAATCCCATGTTGGAACCAAATTTGAATATAAAAATTTAACTTTTAAATACTTATTTCTGAATTTAAGTTTGAGCTAATTGCATTCCTTTTTATGGGTATAATGTAAAAAAAATTCCGGATAATATTTCGGTACTTAAGGTGGATTTACGTAATTATTGCAAAAATTATGGTTAATCAGATTCTTTGTTCCTTAACATGGTCCGGTAAAAATGGATATAGCTGCTATAAAGTACGTTCATTATGGTTGTAGATCTCTTATATATGTAAACGATAAAGGGGTTAAAAATATGATTTTTCAAATATTTAAGTCCTTTTTTTTCCTAATGCACGTGTTACAAACAAATTAAACAACTGATACAGAGACTTGTAGAAGATTATTAAAAACCGTGTAACCGAATTCTAATATAATAAAATGCATTGCTTGCAAAATTATTACAAATTTATGCCTGTAACAATTAAATATTAAACATTGCAAAATTACATTGGAAAATTATGTTTGGAACTAATTTCTTTCTTTTATCTACGTAGAATTCAAAACAATAGTTTAGTCAATACATGAATTTCTTATTGAAAAGTAAACTACCCATTCCATTTAAGAAAATTGCTAGCATTTATTTGCATATTTTGGCAACTCTGTCTAACATTTTGGATCTCTGCTTTTTTTTTCTTGGTTTCTAGGAATTCTAAAGTCTACTTTTAGTACCGGCATTTAATAACGGACCCATATTGGATTTTTGGAAATCAGCTTTCACCTCCATAGTTTTAACCTAATCCATAACACTAAAAGAATGACTGGACTAAACATTTAAACCTAACTCGCCTCCATGGAGAACGTTGAAACTAAACCTCTCGTATGTTCATTTAATGGAGAAGAAACTAAAACATATCTCAGGTTAGCTGGACGTCAAGGAGATTCTGACCCATGATCTATATGTTACTGAAGATACTGTAAGTCAGTACTATCACCATTGCATACAGGGAGCAGTATACAGACCACTCGCTCAATACTGGGATTCGATCCTGGGTCCCATCAATAGGAAGCGAGAGCTCTATTCTCTAAGCTGTCTTGGTTCGACTGAGTCTAGCTGAAGTGCTCAGATTCCTTCCGCTGAATTTATATCAATATGTTTATAATAATAATGATTTATCAAACAAACCATAAAATAATCTCGTATTTATATCACGTATCATCTTTGGTCTAACATATATTTTGCTTCAGCATATTTCTGAGAAAAATTACGATTATTTGGTATATTTATGAAAAATAAGCAGTTTTCTCTTTGGTTTATAATAGATTAACGAAAAAAGTACGGAATGCTGCTTTTTATCTATGTTTATAATGTTTTTCCGACACAAAACAATATATATTAATTGTAATTCATATAAAACGTGGAAAAAATTTAATATACCTTGTATATCTATGCTTATTACGTAGTTTTTACACATTTTTTTGTTCTTTTTAGTTGAACCGTCAATATTGGGCTCAAGTTATGGCTTTTCCTTCTTATACAAGTTAAAGTATGGTTCTTATGAGTGTGTTCTTTTGTAAGTGTGCTGAAGTTTTGTCAAAATATTAGCTTTCTAATGCATATTGTAAATGTGTCAATTAGTTTGAGATCTTAGTACGTTTTTGAAGATTTTATTTCAAACAAATATGTTTCTTACAAGCTTTCAAGCATACTCTAAACTTTAACTCAAACTGTTAATATTCCTAATAATTTTGCAGAAAATTTGAGGTGTACATAAATTTTTCAAACATATCCTCTTCTAATTAATTAAATATACGTAAAGTAATTTGGCAAACTGCATCAACGTGTGATATAAGATAAATAGTAGTTCCTCCAGAATCGGAACGTGATTGCTTTCGTCACTAAATATTCATCATAATTATACTTAATTGCTCTATCCTGCCAAATTCTCTACTAACGTGTACGTCAAGGACGTAAGATGCGATATATTTCTCGCCATCAAACCGTTTTAATGAGCCAAACAACACTCGTAGAATAACCGAAACGAAATGCACCGAAGACACGCATAATTGCAAAAGTTCTTTAACGAATCCAATTTAATCTCACTTAGGAATGTGTTGCTTAACTTTGTCACTGTAAACATAGTAGCATTAAGTATAAAGTAATTATTTCCTGCCAAGCAGCTATTAAAGAGAAGAAAGAAATATGATTTACGCAAAGTTACCCCCTAGAGTTTTGAAAAAGGAGTTTATAAGAGTGTCTCTAATTTGAGTCTTTGTCTCGAGAGTGTAAATTATTTTATGGCTTGTTACTTAAGAAAAGTGTTTCTAAGAAGCTTAAATTAAGCAATCGTCGTTAGTTCACCCGTAAAGTAAGCAAAAATCTTAGGCTAATACTGTGGAATTTGATTTAGAAAAAACTGATTAAAGTTATAGTTTTAAAATTATTCCTACAAACAATTAACTGTTTTTACACAATAAAGTGCATGAGTATAGTTGATTTAATAACTTAGAACTGTTTTTTTAATAATTTGGAAATAACAGTTGCTTAAGTAAGGAAGTTGAAAAATTGCTTAATTGATACGAATTCACGTTACTAAAAAAATATCTTTTTAAGTTCAATACCTACTCTGTAAGAAATTGCATGGATTACCCTGGACATTACATTACCCTGGACATTACATTACCAGAAATTACATTACATTGCCCTGGACTGTTTGAAATTTCGTATCAAATTACTGTAAAAAGTAAAACGATACTCACGATTCCGGTATTTTTTATCATAAAATCTATTTTTACCATAACATGTTACGGAACAAAACATCCGATATACGTAATTTTTACAGTAATGGTAATTTTTGCAGTAATTTTATGGTATTTTTACTCCGATTTTGCAATACAAATTTACATTTTGAAGAATGAGTTTAATATTAATGATGTAAAAAACTCAAACTTTATCATCTAATTAAGACAAGAAATTATATGGATAATGTTTTTGTGTTGCTTATCATATTTGCTCAAATACTGGGAAAGAAAGTATTAGGAATGGGGAGCAATAAAAAACCACTAAATTTTGTTATATTTAGTCAAAATCTTTCTGAATAAAATCTCCGCCGACAAAATATTACCTGAATCGTGTTGCATAATTCGCGTAAAATTAAGATGTAAATTGTAAACACTGGAAAATAAGAAGTGTAGTGTATTAGTGAGGAAAAGTGTCAAATTACAAGGTTTTATTCTCGTTCCAGAATGTTTTTACTTAAAAATTCCGTCCTATCACGATATTGCATGTTCGATACATATGTATTGTTCACACAATGATTTGTGTACACGATGCTTGTTTTAAAATAGATCGTTTCTATAAGATATTTAATTTCATGCTTAAACGTTGCTTGAACCAGTTTTTAACATGTTTGCTCATCAAAATTGTTTGCTACACTGTAAAATATTTTGAAACAAATTGCGGTATAAAGTAGCCGCAGTTTGGATGGGTAAAATCCATTTTATCGTAAAATGCTATGCCTTAGATTTTGCCATAATATTTATTTAATTAGAGTGATTCAGTGATCTTACGGTAATTAAAATTATGGTTTATCAGATTTTTTAATCTATATGTACCGGTAAGAATGGATTTTACGGTAAAAAGTACGAGCATCCTGAGTGCTGATACTTTTTAACGTAATTTTAATTCCGAATGTTTTAGAATTTCTGAAATAATTTACAGCTTACAAGCATTAATTTATTCAAAAATAATGTAAAAATGTTGCTTAATTCCAAATACTTGACTTCAACATCAACTATTTTGAGTTATAAGCATGCTTAATTATCCCTATATACATCATTGTCATTAAGCATTTATCTTCTTCCAATTCTCTTATTCAAAACTTAGAAATTGATTAGCACTGTGCAAACATTTAAAGTTTCTTTGAGTGGCAGTAATTGATGACTCAGAATTTGTTTGTCATTACAGAGACTTTTATCTGATACAATCATACCTCATTTGTTGACTTTCACCATTTGTAGGATTTATCAAAACATTTCCCAAATGTTTCCCTCCAAATGTGTTGGAAACGTAACTTCCCAGATATTGCTCTTTCTCTCTCTTTCAACGAAAGCTTTGACCCCGTTTTCTTTTGATTTCAACATCATTTATCAAAAGAGTGCTTTGGCTTAGAAAGTGAGAAAAGGTCGAACCATTAATATTGAGGAATTGAAACAAATAAATAACCATCTTGCACAAGTTCTCTTAGTTTCTCTTTTATTATGCTCTCTTTCATTAGTTTCTCTTAGAAATGGAAGTTAATAGCAGCTGTGAATTTGATTGGTTATATATTACCCAACAAAGAAATTTCATTTTATTTTGTAACAAGAAAAATAGTCAATTCGATACTCTGTTTATGATTGTGTGTGATGTTTCTAAGTTGCATTTGCATCATCGTAAATGATTGAACCATTCGGACAGTCTTTTTTTACATGACTGACAGAACTTCAGTGAAGAATTGTGAACAATAATGTTCCATATTTATTTTCAAAATTATTTTTAGTGATGCAGCACAACAGTTTGAAAAATGTTCTTGAAGTTTCAAAGACTTATGCTGCATTTAAACAAATCCACTATGATAGTGTTTTTGTCACACTTCAAGTTGAATTGCGTCATCATAAATAATTGAACAAATTTATTTTTATCCAGGAAGAAGAACTTTGAGCAAAGTACGGTAGGAAATAATTTTCCTTAAAGACAAAATATGAAAATTTTTATTTCGTTTTAAAACTTGTGAAAATTACTTTTGGTGATGTATCACTAAAATGAGAAAACGCTTTAAATGCATAATTTTTCATCAGTGAGCATTTTATGAAATGCATATAATTTTTTTAAGGAAAATAGCTGATTGTCATGAAATTAATTTAATAAATTTATTCTTAAATTTGATTGTTTTTAATATAACACTAATATTAAATATTAATTTTTGGACGTCGTTTCAAAGTACCAAGAAAAATTGCATTACTTCTTCTAAATATTTTATGATCTATGCCTAATATATGCTATATGATCTATGCCTGATTTTCTAAATATTTTATAATTTATGCAAAATACTTTATTTTAGGATGAACAGTAGTCAGCGTTGGTGATTTACCAGGTATCTTCTTCCCTGAATATCGAGGAAAGCAACATTCGCTGAACAGTTGGCCACACCTTTAATTTAATCAGGTGGTCAGCCGGTTGAACATCTGTCCACCTAAATGCATTTCACCAGCCACGCTGCACTTATTTTATTAATATCTAGTGGGAAACTAAATCGACAACGCCAATGATTTTGGACAGTGTCGTTTTGCCATTTAAAAAAATATTCGTTATGAAAATGCGTCTCTCCATGGCATGAAAGTCAACGATCAGGGTATTTTGGACATTCAAGTAAATCACTCAGTTTGTAAATGACCTAATAATTACAGTGGTTTGCCCACACCTTAATACTAGAGCTGCCACTTATCTTCTGAGATTAGTTATTTCATATTATCGTCATTTCACGTTGTTTACATTTATGTGCCGAGACAGTGTAGTAACTGGATTATATGTAGATTCATAAACAAAATACAAAATTTAAATTATGCATATAAGTCAACATTTTGTTTTGATACGATGAATGAACTGATAAAATTCGTCAACATCCATCCTCATTAGGATCATGCTGCAGGTGCGTGATGTTTCCAGTAGTATCATGTTACTATACAGATTTGTATTTCTGAAAGTAATTGTATTGTAACTTAAAGTATACATCTAGTTTTATTTAATTACTGAATGCATTTCATGTCGGGAAAGTTATCCCCATTTCTTACTTCACCTGGTCTTTTATAAATAAAATAAATTGAAAAGCCATGTTTAAATATCTTTCCAATGAACTAAACAAAACTCTTGTATTCTCGATACTCGAAGCCTGGACCATAAAAAATGTGTAAAACAGTTATTTCTGGATGTAGGAATAATTATTATTAAGCTCAGTGATCTTTACCGAAGCACTTTGGGAGAGATATTTTGATGAAATATGGTTATTAGGTTAATATGGAAGTATGATTAATATGATTTTATAGTATGTAATAAAATTTTGTAAATATGATAAAATATGTTCATTTTATCACTTTTTATATGTTCATTTAATTAAAATATGTTCATTTTACCTTAGAACATGACATAAGATACCATAACTCGGTTAAATTTACATTTCAATTTTGCATTTTTTACTAAATGTGGGTAATAAAAATTATAATTTTGAAAACCCGAATTTCCGGTTAACCCTTAGAACATAAACGGAAAAAATAATAAATGAATGGTTTAAATATCTTACATTTAGGTTTTTATCATCAGTATTGTATTTTTCTTACCAGGAAATGTCATTATATTACTATACAGGATTATTTCTCTGTGCACCTCTTGCTGCGAGACTTGCAAGAAGAGAGTTAGATTCTTGAAGGTGTTAAGCCATGTTAAGCCATAACGTGGCTTAACACCTGGAATGTTAAGCCATAACGACCCCAATGCCGTGGTCAGCTGTGCTAGGTTACGTGGTAAAGAATTGCTTACCGCGAACTGCCCGATTGAATTGGTCTAAAAGATTTTCGAATGGATACAAGTTTGATGAGTTTGTTGGCCAGGATAATACGGAGACCACATCCTAGCGTTTTACGAACCACGCACGTACACTGCGAGCTATATTCCACGTAGCATCGTCAAGAAAAAGTTTTTTAAAAAGTGGAAGAAAACTAATGGTTTTAAAATATTTTTTTAAGAAACTGAAACATTTCTTATTTTGTAACACTTTTTTTACTTAATGATTTCATATCTAAATTAAAAATACTTTAAATTTTGTGCATTAAAATTGAAATGTACCCTTACTTCCCCCTTTTACTGTACGCTTATTTAATGCTTTCTGCAATTAAATTTTAACATTTCGGTATTAGTTACAGAGAAGAAAGTCAGTCATTTTTTTCATAAACTTTTTGAAGTAATCTTCAATTTTCATTCACATAACTTTATTCTTAAATTTCTTTTTTTCAATCTACCAACAAATTGTTTCTCAAATTCTTACAATTTGATTGTATAGTTATTAGTATTATATTACAAAAGTTTTTGCTTTCACGTCTGAAAACTTTTTAACTATAACCCTAGAAAGTGTATTTAGACACAAAATATAAAATAACTCGCATTCTATTGTTATTTAGTTTTTCAATTTTGTTGAGAAAACTGTTATATCACATTTATTTCGTTCAAAATGCTTAAATTAAAGAACATTTCACGTTATCGTAAAGGAATTTACTCATTTTTTTTCTTCGTTTCTCTGTTATATAATTTTATTCTTCCCTAACATGAATGGCAAATATAGTTAGCAAGTTGTTTCGATAAATGTCTGCTATAGAGTACAACTCTGTGCGTGATATAAATGTTCTTAAAAGCAAATAATTTGTACTTTATAAAATATTTTTATTATTCTACTTATATTTTCTCAGAAAACTTTACACGAAACACTTTTGAATTTTTCTTTAATCCTGAAAATGTATTGCATCCATTATTTTTTTAAATAAATTATATTACAAAAAATATAAACTAGTGTTAAAAATTAAGTACTTTATACAATAACCTTATAATATTATTATTGTTATTTTCTATCTTCTCGTTTTTGCTTTTGACCTTATAGTTTCTTAATAAATCTCTTTGTTACTTTATGTTGCTTTGATCTGGTCTGTTCTTGAAATTTCTTACCGTTTACTTAAAAGTTTTGCAAAATATGGAGTTAGTTAAAAGTATTTGCAGTCTCTTAATTACTCGTGATTCAAACTATTGCTTTTCAAAAAAATAATGTTCCATTGTATGTTTTGAAAAATATATTGCAAAACGTAATTGATAGTAATTTAGAATTCTCATTAAAATAAAAATGTTTTTTTTTTCTTCTCCGATAAAACCTATAAAGTTATTATAGTTTAAAATATATTATAAGGATTTTTTTCTTACAATGTAAATAAACATATGAATAATTAATTCAATGGTAATAATTTTTTTTCAAATTGAGAACAACTGTAAAGATTACATGGATTCTAAGTTGTAATAATGTAACAACAAGAATTTTTATTAACAATATTGGACATGTTACTCAGTCCTAAATTTTTTTAAAAGGTGAATTCAAATAAGATAATATATTTATACTTTCCTGTGCATAAGAAAAGGGTTATTTAATACAAGTAATACACACCAAAATACTACTTTTTGATTTAAATACTTTTACTGTGAAAAGCTAATGCAACTTTTAGTGAATGTTTTTAAATGAGCTATTTAATAATTGTTTAAAATAAAGATAAGAATTCTTTTTGCTGAGTATAAATATTTAGATGAACGTAATAAAATGTTCAGATTTTTTTTCATGCTGAAATATATAAGTTTGAAATAATGGAGGCAAACAAAACTGAAGTAAATTATTTTTCTCTAGAAAAGGACTTGTACGAAAAGGAAGAAATAATAATATTGTAAGTTTGCTCTTCTCTCTGAGTTGAGAGAAATTAAAAATATCCTGGTCACGGCACCATTTTATGGTGTAAGAATTCTTCCAAAGGGTCAATTTATGTTGAGATATGGAAATCTCAGGTTGTTGGGAGTAGTTGGAGATTTGTGAGAAATTGAAGAATTGATGTTGAAAACAGAAGGGTGATGAAAGTAATAGTTGAGCCGGATTAGAATTAATAAAAAAGCTTTTATTTTATTATTTGCAGAGCTCGAGTTACAAATATGCATATTATCCATAAGAATTTCAGTTGAATCAATTTTGCATACTAATATTAAAATAGGTCAGGCCATGGGAGACGAATCCCCCACAACCTGCCTAGTCAAAAGCCAAATTAAAAGTACATGTAAATTGTTCCCAGCGGACACAGAAGCATGGGTAGGAGATCCAAAATTGGCGATCTATTAAAATATTACATAGCCAAAACAAAGCCAACCAGCATATCCACATGGGTTTAAAAGAACACCTTGGCGATCACGAGTCGCCAACAAATTTATGTGAATTATTATAACCATGCAACCTAAACATTTAGCCGTTGGAAAATTAGAATAAAAAGTTATAAATAGATTTTTGTTTTCGATTAAAGGCGACAGTGAATATATAAGTCTGCATTAGTAATGAAATAAAAAAAGTATCCGTTACATTGATCTGGAAGAGAAGAAATAAATATTTTATGTTCGTTTAAAAAGATTAAGTTTTTGATTTATTTTAAATGTAATTCTTCTATTAATAAAATAAGCTTAAGTAATGAAAGATATTTTAAAAGATAGAAAATAAATATGTGTATGCCAATTGTGGCATCACAGACATAATTATAATATTTATTATGCGCTTAACGAGCGTTACTTAAGCATCTTTAATCAGATAAATGAGTCTCTTAAAACTGTTTTTAGAACTTTTGTTCGTAGACAACAGAAATTAGAATCGAAGGAAAATGTGAAGTCAAATAATATAAATTTTATCGGGTTAGATGTAAAAGTGAATTTCCAATGTAGTATGATGCATTTACAATAATTGAACTTAACCTATATTTTAAAAAAATATTCACTTATAATATTTCCACCCAAAAAACGGTTCATAAATGCATCTTTTGCTAACAAATTATCAATTTAAGCAAGCCCAAGCCAGTATTTTGTTTGCTTACATATAAACGTAGCTATTAAAACGAAGTTAACTTAAAAAGTAATAATATATATCCAGACATAAAAATAGTATATTATAACTGTAAATTTTATTATAAACTTAACGAGCAGGATTTAAGCATACTTAATCAGATAAATGCATTTTATATTAATTCCTTTGAAAACAAAAACACTTTTGCTAACAGAAAGTAAGTTCGAAAGAAAATGCACATTAAAATAAAACAAATTACATTGGGTTAGATGTTAAAGAAAATTTCCAATTTAGTATGATGTATTTACTATGATTCAGCTTTACCTATATTTTAAAAATAAATACACATATAATATTTCCCGCTCCAAAAACATTTCATAAAGATATCTTTTGCATACATAAACGTGTTTGCAGTTATAAATTTACTGGAAGATTTATTCAGAAAACACAAAAGTTTTGTATAAACTGTTAAATGATTATGAAAAGAAACCATTTTCAATGAAAAGGTAAAGAATGTGAAAACTGTGAATAGAATCGCAGATAAAAGAAAGTACGAAAAAACGAGCCGTAGTTTCAAATCCCCTCGGTCCCATATTTTTAAAAAATTCTAAGTAATACTTTCTCTTCCCATTTTTTTTCGAAGTAAAGAAGTTGGAAGTTGCAAAATATGGTCTGAACTAAACGCCTTCGGCTGAAATATTTCTTAACCAGATGGCGGCGTTATAAAGGAACAGAATAACGAAATCGAACTTAAAATATGATCCGAAAAATCGGAAAATGAGAAGACAAAAGGAATGAAAAGTCCTTTCGCTTGAATCACGGTATACCGTGAGTCTAATTTCCTGTGATCCTCTACCACCGTCCAATATAGTTTGGAAGAAAAGAATTGATTTTGCCATAAGGAATCTTTTAGAATAGCGATTTCACATTGCCAGCTATCGTTTTCAAAAAAAAAGAAGAAAAATATATTAAAAAATCGAAATTGAAAATAAATAGAACGAATGCTGAAAAGCAAACGATTTTTTTTTTCTTTACCTTTCTTCCATACACGGAAAAGGAAGGATTTGATTCTAAAAATCAAAGGTTTTAGTTTTTATCTTTTGGCGTGTGGTGTAGTTCACAGCTCATGCTTTCTATTCCGGAGAGGGCATGTTTTCTTTGATTTCTAGTGGGTTGCAAACGATCGAATGTAATCCAATATTTTTGAGTGATTCTCTTTGTCATCGCTATTCTATTTCTTAGATTTTTTTGGTTATCGTGATGCGTCAAAAATGTTGAAAGTTTTTAATCTGTTTTGCTATAAATAAACAGAGATTTTACGCTCTTTAAGTCTGTTTTCATATCTGATTGAACACTACTGTAGAGTTTTATAAATGGAATATTTATTTGATACAAAATTTGGCCTGACGATAATTTTTTTTTTTTTTATCTTGCAAATAAATTTAATCTTTATATTTATAGAAGTATATGATAACCAATATATTACAACGTATAATTGGCAAAATAAAAATATCAGAATTAGACCACAAATCACATTTAGATATTACAAAATTAGTTATTAATGTAGATCTTTAAAAGGCACTGTAGGCAGAGGGAACTATATTTTGTTTTGATTTTGATTGCTACTTTGTCCTTTTACAACTAAAACTATGATTTTTTTCATTATCATACTTTTCAAAGTGTTTTATTTGAATTTTCTATTTTTGTGTAAATATCCAATAATTATTATAACTGCTTTTAAAATATTTTAATGTGATTTTCTGAAAAAACACATTAGTTATATTATATTTGAATTTATGAAGAAAACAATTAAAAATCAACATGGCATAAGCAACACAGCAATCTACAAACATATAAACATAAAACAATAACTTCATCATATAAATCAATATATCATGAAGTTAGAATTCATTTTTAATGTTAGTTTTAATGCTAGTTTCTTCATTTGAAACTATAATTGATGTTCTTTTATTATGATCTTATATAGTCACCTTTCCAGTTAAATGCTTTTTGAAAGACTTATTTGCTTATTATAGAATTATTATTGAAAGGATATCCGCAATGTTTTTTGAAGATTTTTTTTAGTCTGAGTTTCTTTTATTGGACTAGTAAAAAAACTAGCATTTGCTAACAAAAAATTAACATGACTAATTTAACTAATTAATAATGCAACTAATTTCAGAATACTTGTTGGTTTTCCTTGATTCTATAAAGTAACTAATGAACATTTAAAGTAAATTAGCATTAAAAATTCGATTTCACTCAAATTTTGAATTTTGTCGGATAAAATTACGCTTTTTTAAATTAGCATGTAAAAAAAAATATATATCTTACAATTTAAATTTATTTCCACTTTTATTTAATAAAATAATAAAAAAGACAAAATATATTTACTAAAAGTAATTTTTTTTGCGATATAATTCTGTGCTAATTTTTTTTTAACTCCCTTAAAAAGTTTTCGAGGTATGGTGAAATACACAAAAATTAAATTAGCATTAAGGGATCCAAACTTTGAACAGCTCTAATGACCAAACTATTGAGACTATATTTCCCAGATTGAAGTTATCCGAAGGGTCAACAATCCGAATGAAACTTTTTGGTTTCTCGCCCAGTGAAAAGGAATGACTGACCAAAATTTGAGACTATGTCTTTATAAAAAAGTTTTAATTAGCATCATTGTTAATTTGCACTCTAATCTTCCTTAAATTACAAAATATCGAAAAGAATCTTTTTAGTTTCTATTTTTGTCTCACTAGCTGAAAACACGTTCCCCGTAAATAATAGTTTAATTGTTATGAAACAAAACTACAAAACTCAAAAGAATATACCTACACAATTAATAAATTTTACATGTTCAAATATTTGGTTTTTGTTGCCCTTACGGAATGCCCCTTTTGCACTAAACAAAAATTTTATGATAGTAGATTTAAAAAAATATCTGGAAGCTCATCATAAAGATGAACTATTTTCAGTATCTTTGGCGTGATGTAATAACTCGAAACCAACACATGATATTCAGAATTACTACAATCAATAAATTTTGTGATGACTTTCCAATCCGTGGGAGCAAAATGAAACTGTTACAAAAGTATTATCCTTTAAAAAACTTCATTCTCTTCAAAAATATATAAATAACAAATACGTCTTTTAAAATATATAAAAAACAAATATATTTTTTGAAATATATAAAAAGCAAATTCGTATATATACAGGGTGGTCCTAAAATATATGTCAAAAATGTAAAGGTAGGTAGAGGGGACATAAATAAGCATATTTCGGATAGGAATGTGTGTGCGGTAATGGCACATTAAAGCACTAGCTTGTAAAGCAGTATGAATCAGAGGAAACTGAAAAGACAAGTAAAGACAAAAGAAAATAAAAAATTAAAAAATTATCAACAGTTTACAAGAGGTGCTCGAAAGAGCAGTCACCAACATCGATACAAGATTCACAGCGACGGCGCATGGATCGGCGTACATTAGAAAAGACGTTAGGCATGTCGAGCACATGTAAAGCAGCAACAGACAAGCGGGCAACAAGATCTTCTTGATGGGACTCTCGTACACCGACTTTTAATATGACCCCAAAGGAAAAAATCCAAGCAGGTTAAATCAGGAGAACGCGGTGGCCAGGGAACTGGACCACCCGTCCTATCCAATGCTGGCCGTAAACAGCGTCCAAGTGATTTCTGACGCTCCCTGTACATCCTCTGAGCAGCTAATTCGCTTCCTTGTGCAGTCCCCATACATGAAATGCACGTCGGCAAGGTCCACATTGGTGAAACGATGCATGCTATTTGAGATCCGTGCGGGAATTCAGCTAGCAAGCGCTTTTATACGCCGCAGTCATCAGCGCTCTCTGCCGGTTCAAGGCGGCATTACCGAACACAATCCTATACGAAATATGCTTATTTAAGTCCCCTCTACCTACCTTTATATTTTTGACATATATTTTAGGACCACCCTGTATACAAGGTGGTCCTGAATTCATTGTACAAACTTTAAGGTTAGACAGTTACAGGACATATATATATATATATATATATATATATATATATATATATATATATATATATATATATATATATATATATATATATATATATATATATATATATATAAAACATTTTGATATAAACTAGACTTTTGATATCCGTATTTGATCTAGATTTGTCAGAGATGACTGCGAAATAATTTTCCTGTTTCGAACTAATTATTTATATTACTTAAAATAAACATTTTATATTTTGACGACTTATCCACAAATCAGAATCTCAATCTCTTCAAGTGTTATTGTAAAGAATTTTATTTCATTTTAAAGCATTTCTCTTTTGTGGGAAATTATCTTAGAAATTATTTATATCAAATTTATGATTTGCTTTGGAAAAGGATAAAGTATTTGGAGTTGTTATTATTAATTAATTAAGTACTGACTTTAAAACTAACATCGAAATATTAAAATTTTGAACTTGATTAAAAGTAATATTTAAAGTTGATTTTTAACAAAATTTGAAAACAATTTCATATTGCAAATATCAGTCAAGTTTGGTCACGTGTTTCATGTATTGAGTCTTTTTGATATAACATATCATTCTTCAGTCATTTATTGAATTATTATGAAACATCGTAATTTATAAAATATCATATACATACCGTAATATATTTCAATGTGACCATTTTCCGATGAATAACGTTCCTCTGAACCTTTATAAGAATGAAATAAATTATGAAGATGTTAATACAAATAAAAACCTACATTGCAATTCACAAATTAATATATTTAATGCTGCAACACAAATTCACGAATTAATATATTTAAACTGTAACTAACTTACCAGTTGCTATGCTACATTGAATCATCATCTTCTGTGCATAATACATAAAAAATAACTGTAAACATTATTAAAAATGAGCAGTATGAAATAAATAAAATTTAAAACTTACCGGACAATATTAAAACTGTTATCAAAGAACTTAATATATCAGTAGTTCCACCTATCGAATTATCTGAGTGATGAGTACCATTTTGAAATTAAGCTATTAAAATGTATAAAGCTTAATTTATACAACTGTGCGCTGACAACTGTTTTGCTCTATTGCGCTGGAGTTAGGTTGACATGAATCAGATTCTATTGAAAAATGACCTTAAAATTACGCTAAAATTACCGTAATTGTATGGCTGTAATATTTCCGAAAATAACAATGAATTATGTACAGTGTAAAAAATTCCGGATTAAATTGCGATATAAAGTGAAAGCAATCTGGGTGTTTCATCCATTTGACCATAAAATATTATACCGTAATTTTTACAGTACTGTTCAATTAGTTGGATGGATTCGGTGTTTTTACTGTAGTCATAATTGTAAAAAGTGCGCAATCTGAGATTATTTATTTCGTAACATGTTTTAAAAAAATGTATTTTATGGTAAAAAGTGCCGGCACGCAATATGCCGGTACTTTGATCAGGAAATTTTTACAGTGCAATAAAATCAAATTATGCGGCGATAAACCATTTATTTGTTAATTTTTTTGTTCGTATCAGGACTGTTTATCGGAAATTCTGATTTTTAAATCTATAGATCTTATTATCACAAATTTAGGTGAAAATACAAAACTGAAAAGTAAATTTGACAGAATAAATGGCTTTTATTCCATATTCTAAAGTATCATGACAGAATTACTAACTTTTTAAGCTACATGGTTTATGAAACTATATTTTATTGTCATTTTATCAAAATCATTGCTAAAGCACTTTGAAAAAAAATTTATCAATCTCTTTGTTGCTCCCATAGAGAAAAAACACACATGGTATATGATAATATGGTAAAATATTCGGGTAGTTTTGACTATAATTTATTTTCTAAGGGTTGACATTTTAAATTTTTATTGGTCCTTTTTAACCCGGTCACTGCTGAAATTAAGGCTAACAGTATTACCTTTCTTGAATGTTTTAGTTATGTCTGTTTTCCGAAGACTCCGTCGTCACATTAAATGGTGCCTTTTTGCGAATAATATGCTATTTTCGTAGCTGCTGTGAGTTTTCAACAGTTGATCATGATTGTTGGGTAACGTTTAGAAATATCTAATGCCAGCACTGTCTATGCGCATTTTGAAAATGGCGCAGATCGTCAATATGGAAAAAAGCCGCAGTTTTGTAAAAATGAAAGGCGTTTGCTGACTCATTTTTTGATATTTAAAAACGTACCCCAATGCTACATTACTTGTGCTTATAAAAACTGGCAAAAACTGAGGATAAGACAGTGATTTTGATAATTTTCATCTAGGTGAAAAAACGCCTCCAAATTGGTAATTTTTAAAAAAATGTTTAATAACAAATTAAATATTTAAGTCATTTGTCCGTTCTAAATTCCAGATAATTCTTCACAGAAAGATTATAATTACATTTTTTGAAATCATCACTTTGCTTTAAGTGTAAGGCACTTAAACTATAGCTTTCTTATTTTCCTTCGCAAGAGAGTTTCGAAAAACAATGTTTGGCAATGAAAACTGCTTCCAAACTATGTATAATGTAAACTTTCGTCCGAATCTCCTTCTTTTCCCTCATTCCCTCTTCTAATTTCACTCTTCTTTCTGCGCTGCTTTTAACACGCTTATTTATCAAGCTCTTCACACTTGTACTGCTTCAGAATTATTAAAATGGGAATTAAATTTTCTGTGAGCGATGGCCTTAGGTCGGGGTTCCACCCTTACCATGATTGGCACAGTGAAAAGGAAATTACACCTAAAACTTGTTGCTTTTTTTCTCATTTTTATGATATCCAACTTTTGATAAGGATCAAACCATTATTTGTATTAAACACACGAGTTTACAAAATGTAGACAAAAACGCTTAATTTTAAATATCGAATTCTTAAATTTTTTTTCAATTTTCAGTCTTTCAATCATTTGACTACTGATGTGTTTTATTTTGTCTCTCACTTTTTAATTGACTGATCCAGTTTTAACTTTATTTACTGCTCATTTTTAATATTAGTTTTTTTTTCTCGTCTCTTTTTTTTTAATTTTCAATGCCGATGATGCTTGCTCAACTTGTCAGCATCATCGAAGCTTGTCTGCAAATTTCGTGGTTTGAATTAGACTTTGAACCTAAACATGGAATCTAATCATTAATATTTTGTAAAGACATTGATTTCTTTCTATGGCATGAGCTGCTTTTCACAGTATAATGTGTTTCGCTATAGTGAATGATTCGTTTTAGGAACAAGACTGAGACTTTATTGTATGACTTTGGCATTCTCATTTCACAGATATCATTCTAATAGAGTCTTTAAGGAATAAATCTGAAAGGGACATTCGTTATTGAGATTTCTAACTATCCAGCTTCATGCTATTGAAAACTTGAAGTATACTGAAAACATACTATCAATATCACGTAAAGGAATCAATGTTGCCAAGAAAAATCAAGGATGGATGAACGAAAAAAAATTTAAAAACGAGGTATGAGGGTAAGATCATGATAATGTTATCTCTCAATATGGCATAAATGTATTTACAATTATAAATAGCCATAGAAAAATCATGGATAATATACTAACCATACTTTTCCAATACACTGCGAAATATTTCAGATCAAATTACGGTCAAAATTACCAACTCTCAAAGTGTCTTTATTTTTTATCGTAAAATTTTACGGATCAGAAAATTTGACGAAGCGTAATTTTTACAGTCATATTTAATTTAAAATCACTGAATCACTATAATTAAATACATTATTAGTGTAAAAATTACGGTATAAAATTAAACGGTAAAAACAGATTTTATGGCAAAATAGATTTTAAAGATTCCGGCCAGGTGGCCGAGCGGTTAGCGCGCCTGACTGCGAAGCCAATGGCCGCGAGTTCAAATCCCGCTCTGGGAACGAATGTTTCTCTCTCTTGTGTTGTCCTCTGTTGTGTGTGATGAGTGAATGTGGCCCACTCTATGAACGGGTTTGTGGCAGTGTGGCGTGGGCAATGTTACTCGCCTCCGTGACTTTGGTTCACAGGTGCCCACTGGGTAACTCAAAATGAGTAATAACTCTGGCATCTTCTAAAGCGAAAATAATTAAGTTCAGTGTCATTCGAAGAAAAAAAATTTAAAGATGATGCACCTAGAGTGTCAATTTTGTTTTGTTGTAGTTTGATCCCGAATTTTTACAGTGTAGAAAGTTTAACGCATTTTAAATGAAGCTCGTTTATAAAATATGGACGTTTACTAAAATCATTTTCCAGCCAAAGAAAACCAGTTTTGATCCTTGATAAAATGCTACTAAAAAGCAATTAAAAAGCATTAAAAACTTTTAAATTATTTAAATAGTTTAAAAAATATGGCTAAAAAATTCTAAAAGGGTAATTAACATTACGTAACCCAAATTTTGACCATTATTCCTACAAAACTATTTGAACCATGTTTTCCGCATTGTGACTACCTATGAAAAAATGTTTATTCAAAAGAAGTATATTTTTGCATCTAATTTGTCATTTCAGAATGCGTTAAAATAAGACAATAAGTATATTTAAGATCATTCTCTCAAACCAATAAAGTCACATCAGTACATGAAAATTTGATCATTAGATCTAATGATCAAATGCCCAAAGAAAAAATTTCATCTGTTGCGCTTACATGGGCCCCTGATGGTAAGAGAACAAGAGGAAGACCCAGACTTACCATCCAGCGCATGTTTTTGGGCGAATTAAAAGAATGTGGAATATCTGGCTGGGAGGAATCAAGATCTATTGCTAAAGACAGGAGGCGTTGGAGGGATATGCTGGAGGCCTTAAGTGCCCAAGGCACGTAGAGGATAAGTAAAGTAAGTAAGATCTAAAGTTAATAAGGTATTCCTTTTTTTTATTCTGCTCACTGTGCAGTTGTGCTGTATCTGTATTCCATTCTCTATAAATCTTCAAATTTAATTACAGTTATTCATAATTGTTAGAATTGTAATATTGTACAAATATCAATTTATTCTGTAAAATATTTCGAAACTAACTAGTTTTCTTGACTCAAGTCGTTTCTCATAACTTTGTATGAAGCAACTATTCTGATCAAACTAATAGTTCAGAATATTTAGCTTAGAATATCTTTCAGTAATAACGCATACTATGAGAAATATTGAAATCCATGAATTCCTTCCAGGTTGACGTCGCTATCTATCATAAATGCATATTTAATATATTTCATTTTGTTATTAGGCTGATAGGAATATGTACATTTAAACACCCCGGCGAATAATATTTTAATATTAAGATGTTTGACGTTCGGTTTTAAACAAACTTCTGTTATAAGAGATGAAATAGTTTCATAATTTATATGATTTTTCCGAAATATATTTCACTGTATTAAACTGAAATTAAAGAAATGCTTAGGATCTAACTTAACTTATATCCATAAAATTTACGGTAAATGTCAGCATGTGAATAAAAATTTTAAGTTGTAATTCGAGAGTTGAAGGATTTTTAAGCCATGAATACTTAATTAAAAAGATTCTCCTTTCTAGAAGAGCGCTGCCCTTCCTCATGCAGTTGAAAATACAAAGAAAAAAAATTAAAGATAGACGATTGAATGGGGGAATAAACTAAGTTTCAAACTGCCTGAAGAAGGGAGGTTCATTTTGTCCGAAACGCATAGCTTTTATGTTTTTAGAGGAATAAGAAGTTTAAATAAATATCCCAGAGTGTTTTACTCTTGTTTTAATTCTTACACATACCTATATAGACTAATTTTCTAAGTTATTGCCCCTAAGAGTCAACTACTTATCCATCTGAGTTAGAGAAAATCTCGTCATAAGCGGGCAGAAATCAACAGTTAAACTCAAAATGATGCAAATTTTCTGCAATCTTCCAAAGTTCTTAAATTGAAACATGCTTCTGTTCTAGTAGTTGAAACATTTTGCTGAATAATTAAGTTTATGAAGTGAAGTATGAGAATTCTACTTAGTGTCAAATAAAAATTGCAACATACTTGAACGTTATTATAGTTCAACACATTTCTACATTTCAAACAACGTATAATATTTATAATACAGGGTGTTTTATATTGAATGGGACAAAAAGAAAACATGATTGTAAACATTATAATTAATATATTTAGAAAATTCAAATTTACCTCAAAACTACATTTATTCAAGTTTCTGCAGGCGTTCAATATGTGCTCCTCCGGTGACACGACAAATGTCTACACGGTAATCAAGCTCCTGCCACATCCCCTGTGATGGAGTTCAATACTGCAGTTATCCGCTGC
The DNA here is from genome assembly GCF_982258835.1 of Parasteatoda tepidariorum. NCBI lineage: Eukaryota > Metazoa > Arthropoda > Arachnida > Araneae > Theridiidae > Parasteatoda > Parasteatoda tepidariorum. The sequence continues at coordinate 44,977,312 of NC_141756.1, forward strand.
TTCAGTTCCTCTAAGTCCTGAGGAAGTGGAGGCACAAACACCTTGTCTTTAACGAAACCCCAGAGAAAAAAATCACGGGGCGTTAGATCTGGTGATCTCGGAGGCCAATGAAGACATGTCAAATCCTCTGGCCCAGCACATCCAATCCAGCGATGGGGTAGACGTTCGTTCAGGAACTCACGTGCTCTGTTATTCCAATGTGGGGATGCACCATCTTGCTGCAAAATTAAATCAGGAACAGCTTCCTCCAGCTGGGGGAGCAAGCACTCAGAGAGCATGTCTTGGTAAATGTCCCCATTAATCGATTTTTCAGCAAAGAAAAACGGACCAAAAACACAACTGTTTGATATAGTGCAGAAAACGTTCACCTTGGGAAAATCACGCTGATGTTCTAACGTTACATGGGCATTTTCCGTGCCCCAAAAGCGCAAATTATGGCGATTCACTTTGCCACATAAGTGGAACTTGGCTTCATCGGTAAACACCGGTGTGTTCTCGAAACCATTCACGTCGAGCTTCTTGAAATTTCAATTCTTGAAATTTCACACAGAAATTCTTACGCAATGGTTTGTCTGTAGGTTTTAAAGTCTGGACCATCTGTACGGCTTGAATTGGAGACGCTTCCGTAAAACACGCCACACCGTTGTGTGAGGGACAGCCAGTTCTGCACCTGCACATCGCGTTGATTTTGAGGGACTCCGTAAAAACGAATCACGAATTCTTTCAACCACTTCAGGTTTTGTTTCTTTTCGTCCTGGGCTGTTCTTGCATAAGCAGCCGGTATCCTAGAACTGCTTCACCCACCTGCTTATGTAATGCCGATACGGTGGTTCTTTACGAAATTTCGTGCGTAAATGTCTTGGCACAACAGTTACCGAGGAGGTTTTGGCATATTCGAAAACGCAGTACGCTTTCTCCTGTTTGGACGACATTTTGTTTAACAGAGCCTCTAGCAGCGAGTACGTCATTCGATGATTTTTCCCTGTTGCCAAATAAAACTTGTATAATTGTAGTTGCAGAATAAATTTGTTTCGGTTGAATAAATCCATTACGACAGTCACACTGCGCTGTTCTTTTTGTCCCATTCAATATGAAACACCCTGTATTTTGCTTAAAAAAGAAAATTGTTATGTGAGTGATTTTTTTCCACTGACATATTTAAAAAAAAGTTGCTCTTCAATTTTCCAAAAATATTTATTTGATTATCTCAAAAGGCTTTATTCATTCATTAAATTAAATTCTTAGTTGCAAACATTTTTAACTAATTTAGTACTATTATTTTTCATGTTTGGTAAATTAAATCTAATAACTTAATAAAGCTTTCACTGTGTAAAGTTGAACTATTACGCAGTGAAAATTGCATCGTCATATTTACCAGAATATGATGAAATTTACTATTTACCTGTGAAATATTGTTTTATAATATGTGATAAAATTTTGTAAAAAGGGTAAATTTTGGTAATTTTATCATGATACTTAAGAGCATGGCATAAAACTATTTATTCTGTTAAATTTACTTTTCAATTTTACATTATTTACTAAATGTGTGGCAGTATGAGCAATAATTTTGAAGACCAGAATTTTATGTAAACCGTTATCATATGAACAGAAAAATTACCAAATGAATAAAAGAACGTATATCTTTGTTTTAATAACCAGAATTAAAGTTTTTTTTATCAGAAATATTAATGGTTTTTTGTAGTCAACAGTTTTTTGTTGTGTATATGGTAGTACTTGTACAATTAGAAATTCTTTAAAAAAGGAATTTCGTATCATTCATCAAAAGAATTTATTCTAAAAAAGCCAATTTTAACAAGATTTCTAATTATATCCTATATTTTTATTTGAAAGACATGAAGCAAAAGTCTAATAAGCCCAATTTATTTGTTATCAAAAGTGACATTCTTACATCATAAAGCCGTTTAATATTGTTTTCAGATTAAAATAAAAAGCTATGTACAAATATAGTTTATCTCTAGATTACCCTATTATCTTCAATCGTTTTCTAAACTATAATAAAAACTAAACAAATTAAAAGATGAAGAGACATAAGAATTTATTTAACATATAACCATTAGACACAAAAAAGAATTATTATTATACTAAAACATTTTGTAATTGACTTTAAAAAAAACTAAATTGAACAAACAGCGGGCACTCGGAACAAATATTAGTTTATCCATTCACGAACCTCACCATCTTTTGTAGAGTGTCTCAAAAATTGTGCTGAAATAAATATTGGCTTCCTCTCTGCAATAGATTCCGGAAGGGGGAACAGCAAACAACCCAACCGGATAATTATCTGCCTCAAAAACAGTGTTGATCAAAACAGATGAACACACAGCTTTTGATTTAAACCACGTTTGCTGGGCGGGTGAACCAATTATTTGGTCCAGGAGTTGCCAATCGTAGTTGCCAAGGTTCTGACAATAACGCGATTCTCCACAAAAGGTATCCTATTCCTTGTTAATTGGATAGGATCCGTCCTTTCAGTATTTGCAGAAGGCCATGATTAATGCATACACAAAAGAGAGGGCCCTCCAGATTTGAGACGAGGCTTTTCAACTTCTTGTTTACAGACTTTACCTTTCCTTTTAATTTATGTCCGCCTTTTTTTCAGTTTTAGTTTTTAAATAAAGAATTAAGCTTTAACTTTTAATAGTTCTAAGTATATAATTAGCTTATTGGATTTGTTTATTTTTTTCAGTTCAAAGACTTCAGATATTTCGAGGTTCATTTGCTTTAATTAGGTCCTCCTTATGACGTACTCAGCAAAGTCTAATTTCAAGAATCTGTTCAAAGATTTTTGAATGAAAGGTTGCAGTAAATAATAAACTCAGTATTCTTTTTAAGTATGTATTCATTTTATTTTCTAATTAATGAAAAAAAGATTTAATTATTGTACACACAATAGGTAATTTGAAGTGAGTTTATAAGTATGAAAAATATTGTTTCTATAAGAGAAATATCATTATAAAAATTGACATAATAACTGATATTTTTTTGCTTTTCATATTAAAAAAAACGAAGAAGTTTCTTTTCTGAATTGACTACAAAGGAAGGAAACATCAAACGAGAAAGCAGTCATAAGCAAGTTCAAATTCAAATGTAACACATTTCTATTCTCGCATGAGCTGCAGAAATCTGAAACAAGCCGAATTATAAATTAGACAAAATTATTTGGCAAAAAATGACCAGTTCTATTAAAAAACAAACTGTTCTACATTATGTAGAACACTAATGCGTATATTGTTTTTAAAAAAAAAAAGCGATGAAATTTCTTTTCCGCGTTGGAAGCACAGAAATCAAATTTCAAACGAGTGAAATAACGAGGCATAAGTAGGTTTAAATTTAAGCCTAACCCATTTCCATTCTCTGCGTTCGAATTTAAAGATTTTAATCCATAATCCGTCTACCACTGAGGATCCTTTGCGTCAGCACTGTGGTCAGTGCGTGTCGCGTACAGAATTCGTATCGACCAGCCATCACTGGTTTCACCTCATTGGAAGGCAAGCGCTCTATACCCTAAGCCCCCACGACTCACCAAATTAGTATATGAATTTAATAAGAAATGAGCTATGTACTGAAAAGCTAATTTAATGGAAAAATAGTAATAAATCATTTAAGAGAAAGGTAAAAAAGCGTCATACAATTATTTACGCTAATGATGCTTGATTGAGTTTGGTAAATACTAATGTACTTCTTTGTGTAATTATGATGTAATACTTTGGTATAAGTACTAATAAGAATAAAAGAATATAAACTACATACTGAAAATAAAATTAATGAAGAAATTATATTAATTCATTTAAGAGAAGAGTAATAAATCATCATACTATTATTGATGCCTATGATGTTTAATTAATGTGGGTAATAGGTTTTAGCGAAAATAAAAAGAGCTATGTGCTAAAAAGCATTATTATAGAAATGATACTAATTTGCTAAGGAGAATAAAAAAATTTACCACACTATTTTTGACGCCAATGATACTCATTTTGGTAATAGGTACTATAATTGAAACCAAAAAAAAAAAAAAAAATAAGTACTAAAGAGCAAAATTAATGAAGAAATGGTACTATGTCTTTTAGAAGAAAATTTTAAAAATTGCTATGCTATTCTCACCTTATGCTTGGTTAACTTCGGTATCAGGTTCTAATTACAATAAAAAATAAACTACGCCCTAAAGAGAAACATTCATAGCGAAACGATACTAATCCATTCAGGAAAAGTGAAGTAAATCACCATTTTATTTTTCTGAACTATAATACTAAATTAATTTTGGTAATAGACACATTTGGTAATCGGAGCAATTTTAATCAACAACAAATATGCTAATGAAGGTAAAATTAATATAATTGTTACCTAGTTAAACTGCATTAATACTGTGCAGTTTTGATAGATATAATGTGAAAAGAAGTGTTTTACGGGCCTTCGAAAGGGATAAGTACCAAATAAAATTGCTTAATTGTGACAATTTTCGACCATAATGAGCTGGCCTCGAGCAATAACATCATTCCGAAAGAAAGAGAATAGAGCTATTCATTATTTTGACGGAATGAACACTAAAAACATGTTTTACTTATCTAATAACATAAAACCACCGGCAAGGACGAAAATTTATAATAAGTAAATAAAAAATTGAAACTATTTTAGCGTGTTTAATTGTGTCGATATTTGTATTTCAGTTTTATGCACGAAGTATCTTCCAGTTTTGTGTAGTGTTGTTCAGTATAGATTTATATATAGTTTAATTTTTCCACCCAGTAAGAAGAACGGATATTTATTATCTAGATTTGAATATATTGTGGAAGCTTTATTTTAACTTTACAAAAGTATTATAACATTAAACTTTTCTAAAAAATTTCAAATCATTTTTGCTATTCACTTAAAAAACATTTGAGTCAATTTTTCTAATTACTCATCCGAAAAATGCTTATATGGCTTAAGTTTCAAAATTTGTAAAAAGAATAAGATTTTTTACACTTCGTGTAAAACTAAATTACTAGAAGCGGTAAGAAAAACTTCTAAAAGCTCTTTCTTAAGTTTTTATTTATTTATTAATTTGCTAATTGAAGTGATCTAAAACAAGATTATCAAAGAGTTGCCTCTTAATTCTCTCTTTTTCAATTACAATAAAAACTAGCGTTCAAGAATAACATTTGGCGAATATTTCTAAACAACGCAACATCGCACCGATTTTTTCAACCAAAAAAAAAAAAAAAAAAAAAAAAAAAAAAAAAAAAAAAAAGAGAGAGAGAGAGAGAGGAAAGAAAGCAAGAGAACTTCGGGGCACAAAATGCTGACTGTTTTTCAGGGCTCTGGTTTCCCCATTTCTCCCTGCGCCTTACTCTGCGGTTTACCAAAAGATCGATTTTCCAGTTGATCTTTTCACCCCTGCAGCATTTCGCTTGCTTACTAGGAATTGGTCTTGAAGAGAGAGTAAAAAAAAAATCCTGATCTTTAAAAAAAAAATGGAAAAAAAAAATTTATGAATGAATGGAAAAAAAAAAGGTGAAAAGCAACTCCGGGGAGCAAGAAACGATAGGGAGAGAATTTTCCTTTAACCCAACAAGAAAAACTCGGTAAAAAGACGGTTAAGGGAAAAGAAAGTGTTTTTGCTTTCCTTCAGGTTTTGCTCCAACCCAAAGATTGAGTTTCCGTTTCTGATGCTGATTGCTTTTCCACTCGGAAAACTTTTTTTTTTCATTTATTTTATCTCTTTTTTTCTTTTATATATTTTTTTTTCTTTATTTTCATTTTTATTTATTTTCATTTTTATTTATTTTTTTTTGTTAGTGAAAAACCACAGGGTTTAATACTTCCATCACAGATAAAACTGGTCTTACAAAGTGCCCAAGTGAGTTAAGGAAGTTATATTGAAAAATTCAACTCTTTTGTTTCCCGTTAGAAAATATACCATCAACCATCATAGATCTTCCTCGAATTAATGTATTTTTTTAACCAAAATTCTAAGATATTGAAATTTGAAATTACATTACTATATTTGAAAATGAAAACCAAATCAATAAGTCGGCATATTGTAACTACACCAATATATTGGAACATTAGCATGTGACAAAACAAGTTCAAGTGTCAAAACAAGTGACAAGTGACAAAATTATGAAAACTACATTAATATATCGGCTATCAGACATCTCTCTCAAATTAATACTTTTTGCCGGTATTCTAAGACAAATATAGTGAACAATATAATTTGAAAATTACATTAGTATATTTTAAACTAAAAATCAAATCAATAAGCCGGCATATTGAAATTACAATTATTTATTTCATCGTGCTATTTTCGATCGTCTAGTCAGGTCGTCAGGCTAACCGTGGGAGATTTTCACTGTTTTTCCTCTCCATGTAATGCAAATGCGGGTTAGTTCCATCAAAAAATCCTCCAAGAAGGCAAATCACACCCAATACTCGATCCAGGAGTTATATCTATCATCTTCTGGATTGGGTTCAAAATTACAAGGTTACGGAGTTGAGCATCAGTAGAGTAAGGTGAAGATCTCGTCATGATAAAAGGTGTTGCGTTTTTGTGAGGATTTTGAATTGCAAATTTTTATGGTGAATGTTTGATTTGGTACTTTTTTTAAATTATTATTTATCCTTAAATCCTGGAGAACAAATTCATGTGTCATATTTAAACTTTTGTTAATTTTCGAATAATTAACGAGTCTTCGAGTTTTCACAAACTGAATGCTTGTCTTCAATATGGCGGACCTTTAATAAGCTACGCCCACCAGATCATTCCAGTATCTTATGTTTCATTATCTGCTGTGTCTAATAAGACGCTATTTGGTGAGTGCTGCATAGATTAAATCTTGCGCATTGATTCTGTACCTTGAAGTGAATTTTTACTGTGTATACCATACATACCGTGAAATCTTTTATCTTATGCATTCACTTCGCCATTTGTTTACAAACAAATACTTAGAATTTTAGAGATGGGTAGAGTGACTGCTTGAAAAACCAGTATAATAAGCAGTTCAATTTTTTTTCTTTTAGTTAAAAAATAGAAAGACTAAATATTTCTTTTTTCATTTTGAAGAAATTTGTTTCCTGAAAAAAGGGATTGAGATTAGTAATGACGTCACTTTCACAAAAGTTTTGCTCGGTGTTTTAACAACGAACGGTTTCGTCAGAAACGAAAGTAAGTTTCGAGTGTTAATTTTTTGCAGTGTTAATTTTAGTGTGAATTTGAGTGTTAATTTTTTGCAGTGTAACGTTACTCCAATAGATAAAAAAGAAGTTTTTGAATAAAAATTAGAATGTTTAAAAATTTGCTGACTGGTATATTGCTGTTCAAGGCATCAGTATCCCTAATCTTTTACTGAATAGTCCAGGGAATGTTTCCTTTTTATGCAATGAACCTCCAGTGAAACACATTCACTGTCGGAATTTAAAATTCTATAGAAATCATTTTTTACTGAAATTTTTATTTCGGATTTTTTTTTCTTTTCTTTTAATTTTTGTGATATTAAGCATCGAAATTTCAATTCTTATCTCAGGACTTTTACTATTGCCACTGTTGGTCTTTAACGTGTGTCTTAAACTATCACTGGCAAGAAAAAAATTTGCATGTCCTTAAATATCCTTAATAACAGAAATTTATACAGTATTAGCAATATTACAAACTGGTGTTTTTGAAATTGATACTAAATAAAAAGAACTTTATTTTGATAAAAAAAAGAATTAGTATTGCCATTTTTTTGTGAAACGGATAAATTCTTACACTGCGAAAAAAGTATGGACAAACTTTCCAGAAGAGAGTAAAATTTACTGCATTTCTAGGTCTATGGGAACACCGAAAAGCTCCGTAATTTTTACAAATGCGCTTTAGTAATGATTTTGGTGAAATTTAGAATAAAATATGGCTCTATAATATGTGAAAAAATATGGGAGATGGTAAAATTTGCCAATTGCATCATGACAGCTTAAAACATGTTATGAAAACTATTTGTTCGTTAAATTTACTCTACAGTTTTGTATTTTTTACTATATGTGTGATTATAAGGATTATAATTTTAAAAATCAGAATTTCCTGTAAACCGTCACCGTATGAACAGAAAAATCACTTAATACAGTATATTTTGGCTTTATTTACCAGAATCATAGTTCATTTTTACCGAAAATGTCATTACCATGTTATGCGGTAATTTTACCAGAAACTTTTTCTCCGTGTGTCCTATTTTTTTGAAATTTTTTTTTTATCCTTTATTGCTCCAAAGATTATATATTTATTGAATCAATTTGTTCATACCGTTTCACTTCTTCTATTTTGTAGCTTTTATTTTATTACATGCCAGTATATAGATATATTTCTAAACAAATAAGCAAAAATAAATCAAATACGACACTTACAATATTTTTTTTTTATTTTTTTGGCGTAAATAATAAAACTATATTTCCAAAGTATTGCCATGAATTGAGATCAGTGTACTGACAATAATTCTATTGAGACAAAAGCTAACTACAATGAAAACTGATTGTTATTGTACGAGAAATAAATCACTTCTTCATTCAGCAGATAATTTGTCAAAGAAAAGATCTCCCATTGCCTCTCGAGGATTTATAGAACGTACTAATTCTTAATAAAATTGCTGTAACGTCATGAGCTTGATTTATTTCATATAAAAAAATTTTGCTCTACAAATTCTTCGATATTCAATGACAATACAGTTGACTAATTCAAGAACATTGGTACAAATGAAAGTTATTTAAAGAAGGAGCTATAATATTTTATTAGAATAAAAGGAATTCCGACAGCAAAATGGTTAAAACTGTAACAAAAATAAGCAAAGCAAAAATAAAGGTTTATAAAATGAAATAAAGAGATTTTTCGGTTGAACTTTGATTTTAACTGGTTGAACTTCTTCCTTCTATGTCCCGAAAATTAACTACTATGTCCTTCAAACATAAGAACCATTTAAAAATAAGGCATAGATTGTCGATAAAGTTCAATAACTCTATCAAAAATTAATGTTACTATAATCAGGTAAAGAACGTTAAAAAAATTTAAAAAATAGTAGCTTAATTTTACAGCACCTTTGCGTGATACGCATCAAGATGAAAAGTGCAGCTGTGCTTGAAATAGTTTTGGACAATTAGAAGTTAGTTGCTCAAGCATAGAAAAAAATGTGAGCATTTTCATGCATATGAGCTAATCTAAACTTTTAGCTTTTGTTATAAACTGCAAAATTAATACTGTATAAGTAGAGCGTGTAGTTCTATCAGATATTTTGCTGCGATTCAAACAAATGTGCTGTGAGTTCAAATAAATATGCTGTGTATTCAAACAATGATAGGTGTTCAAGCAAATGTGTTGTGTGTTCAAACATACGTACTTCTCATATGCCTCTAAGCCTCACCTCATGAAGCAGATAATGTTAGATTTTTTCGTCAATTTATTTTTTATAGTTCATTCAGCTATATTTCCAATCTTATCACCTACTATCTACTTTCTTTTTAATAAAATTTCAACTTAGATACACATTCATACATATCTAGTAATATACGACAGATTTAAACAAAGGGTAATTCAAAACTTTTTTAAATAAGTTTCTGTTTTGCTTAATTTGTAAAAATGTTTTCCTAATTTTACAATTAAAATCACACCACAAACTGTAACGTTTCAAATGCAGGTATCTACTATAAGTTTGCTACTATAAGTTGCTACTATAAGCAGGTAAAATTACCCGTGTTTTCACGTGTTTTTTTAAGCAATTTTTGTGAACTGGAAAAAATGTTTTCATAATTTTCTTAATCTAAAATTACACCTCAAAATTTGACTCTTTCTCTAGGTGTCTTATTTTCAAGTGTATGTAAGACTATCCTTATTTGTCATCTATATATATTTGTCAACTAAAAAAAACATGTCATTCAAAGTATTTTAAATGTAAAATTGGAAATTTCAAGAATTAAAGAAGCGATCACTTTAATTTTTTAAAAGAAGAATTTTACGAGTTTTTCATTTGAAGTAACAAACAAAAATTGTGAACGAAGACTTAATGTGAGGAATGATGTTTTGTAAACGAGAATCATTCTATGAAGAAATAAATAGTGAATGGTCCACTTTTGAAATAAAATAAAATACTTTTTGAAAGGTTGAGTTTTATGACCAAATTTCAACGATCAATTAGACAAACTCAAGTTTCCCCATAGAAGACTCCAAATTTTCCTTGTATACAATGCAAAAATTGCGATTTATGTAAGAATACCATAACTTGGGTGCATTAAAGAGCCCCTGTTTTAGTGCTATATTGCACTTTATTTTAGAAAGATTTGCAACGTTATAATAATGTAATAATAAATGAATGCAAGTTTTTTAAGATATTAGTTGGATTAGTGACAAGTTGTATTAAGGTATCTATCGAAGTAAGAAGAGTATTTCCTTATTATCCATCTCTCTTTACAACAAAGAAAAGCTTATACTCCTTAATTTAAGGAATAACAGCAATCAGTTTTTTCCATGTAATTAATATGCATGAAATATATTGCCTACGTATAACTTCATGATCAGCAATTTTTTATTGCAAACTTTTTATAGCTTGTAAGAATATATTTTTCCTAACTGAATCATTAAAAAACATCTTTCAGAAGAAAATTTTTTAAAAAAATTGCTTAGAAAAAGAACATTTTTGGAACTAATTTCTAATTGACTGAGCTTTTATAGCAAAGGTCATTAGTTACTGTTAATAATTACGCCGCGTCTGACATTCAAATTAAAGTAAAGATAAAAAATATCTACTTTTTTTATGAATGGGCTATATTAATTTCCTACACCTGCTCATTAATTTTACTTTAAGTTGTTAAAAACTGTTTTACGAGCTCAAAACAAAATAAAGAATTTTAACGATCTCTTTCTATGAAAATTTAGTATTTTTAAATACTTAGACAAAATTAATTCTTAAGTTAATTAATGCAAATTCAGTTGTAAGTTTTTTGTGGCGCTTCGACATAAAGTAAGCATCTTCAGACTTTTTGACTGGTTTTTCATCGATTATTTTTAAAATTATCGTAACAATGTTTGGCATATTTGAATTATAAATGTAGGTAGTAAAAGTATTCAACCTTGCGCATGCATAGCTTCAGCTGCTATAACATAAAATAAATTCGTACTCTTATGTATATAGCTTCCACGCTTTTATCGATTTAGAGTAATTATATTACAGTATTTGATAACAAAGCCGTAAAATTTCTTTTGTTTTTCCAAATTCTTAAACTGCTTAGTTTGCAGGTTTCAAACATAAAAATTAATTTTTTTATGCAATTATTTTATTCAATATGAAATATTAATTGTATTTATTCTAGAAGTAAAATACTACATGCATAATATAAGAGAAAAAATCTTTATATTTTTGCATGCAACAATGCAGAATCTGTAAGTATAGACGAGAGATTGTAATTCTATTTCAGATTCACAACCAATTTTGCATTAGAAAACTGCTGAAATGAAAAACAATAAGTCTAAAGACAATTACTTGAAACAAAGCAAAATAATTTCACTTGAGGTATTTTTTAAAATATTTCATAACCAGGAAATTCAATATTGAATAAGTTCAGAAAGCTTCGTGTTTAAACTTATCAACTGAACTTAAATATAAGAACACCTTAAGTGCGCAATTTCATAACTCGTTAAGTGATAAAACACATTTAGTGAGCTAGAAATAGAAAACGTTAAGTAAACTTTAATGTTAGTTCACGTTAGGTGAGCTCTAGTCTTAAAACAACTTGAGTAGTATTTAAAAACTTCTTGCTTTCATTAGGCAGAAATTTTTGAAGTTAATAAAATAAATAGGGTCACGTTTAAAAATTCTAAAGCATATTGAATCAACAATATTAAATATAAAGGTTGTTTTTCGAAGCGTTTGTTGTGGTATGAAATGATACTTTTTTCACAAATAATAATATCATAACTGTTGATGGTTTTTAAAAGTTATTCATGAGTGTTAAATCAAGTTTAGCCTCTCTTTACTCATGGCACCGCTATGCTAATTCTGAAAATGGTGCAAAACATCAATATGGAGAAAAGTCAATTTTGAGAAAATTTAAAAAAAGGTTGGTGTCGATTTTTTTAATATTTAAAAATTTATTCTAATGCTGCCATATCTGGGTTCTTAAGAATTATCAAAAAATCGGAATAAGGCATTAATTTTAATAATTTTCATCTTGGTGGAAAAATATCGTCAAATCGTCGGATTTTTTTTAAAAATTTGAATAACTTTTAAAATTAAATTATTTGTTAATTAGGAAGTCTAGACGCAATTACAGTTTGAAATTACAGCTTTGCTTCAATTGTAAGGCATTGAAGCTGTAAAAGTTTTATTTTCCTTGGCAACTAAGTAAGATAAAAGTGCATGTTAGGACATTTCTTTTCCAAGGTGAACATAGATCCATTAATAATTTTATAATTAACAATTATGTGTCGCTTTCCACGGTCAAAATGTGGGACCATCAAGCATTAAAAAGCATTTATGACAAACATATTGGATACAGTTTCAAAAAAAGATCATAAAATTAATTTTGTACAATGAAAAAAATATCTTAATCCTAGAGCTTTTTTCAAACGTAATAAAAATTCGACTCGCTTTTTAAAAATACACCGGAGAGCCATTACATTATGACCACCTTGTTAATAACATGTAGGACCACCTTTAGCCCTCAAAACTGCTAGCACCCACCGTGGCATTGATTCCACGAGGTGCTGATAGGTAGTTTGAGGTATCTGGTACCAAGCGCTCACCAACTGGTCCTGCAATTCCCTCACAATGCGAGGGGGTAGCGTGGCAGCACGAATTTGGTTTTCCAAGTAGAACCACAAATGCTCTATTGGATTAAGGTCAGGTGAATTTGGGGGCCAAGGCATGACTTGAAAGTCACTGGAATGTTCCTCGAACCAATCCATGACGATTCGACCCTTATGACATGGTGCATTATCCTGTTGGTAAACACCATCCCCCGCAGGAAAAACTGTTGCCATGAATGGGTGAACCTGATCTGCAACTATGTTCAAGTAGTTTACAGATGTCAGGGATTGTTCTATGAGGATTATGGGTCCTAATGTGCCCCATGAAAAAATTGTTCCTGCTTGAGAAACCATGAAATCCTGGACGAGCCCATTGTTTTAGATGGAGGGTGGTCATAATGTAATGGCTCTTTGCTGTATACTCTTAAAAAAGGAATCAAATTTACATGTTTCTTCAATTTGTGCGGCTAAAAAGTGGTATAATAAGTGGAATTCTAACCGGCGAATAATATATTAACTGTATTTCAAGCAAAATACAGCTCAAGTTAATATATTAAGTCAGTTTATATATTATATTATGATTCAAACTGCAAAATTAATCGACTACGAAATATAATCCCACTCTATAATCCTACGCTGCAAACAAAAAAAATTCCTGAAACGTTTCTGAATATATGGGGCAGCTACGGTGCACGTAGTTTTCAAAAACGTTTCAGAATATTTCAGAAACATTTTTCTCTAATATTCAGAAACATTTCGTAGTATTTTAAAAAAACATTTTAAATCACTTCTTGCAATTTATGATTTTTTTTTAATATTTTGAAGCATATCTAAATATTTCGGAAACTTCTTGTGGGGCTAAGCTACTAACAACGTCACTGTCATTTGTCAAGAGGTACAGCAAGATGGAGTCGAGTTATTACGTTTTATATACTACTAAATTGAAATTTAGTAGTTGTAGTGGTAGCTATTCTGAAACTGAATCAGTGTCAACGAGATTCAGTTTCCTATTCTTGAAAAAAAATGCTTCTCAATCGATCGGAGACATGATATTAAATGAAATTCTCTGAAATCTTTGGAAGAGTTTTTGTCGAGACAAAATTACTTTCTGAAAATCTTTACAGCGTATGACGGGTTATCTCAGTTATTTGTAAGAAAAATACTTTCACACTGTACGAAACACCAGATCAAATTACGGTATAAAAGAACCGACGCTTTGGGTACATCATCTGTGAAATTCAGTTCACAGAAAAATTCATTTTCACCGTCAAATATTATACCACAATTTTTACAGTAACACTTATTTAATTAGAGCGAATACGGCAATTTGAACTGTAAAAATTATGGTTTATGATATGATTTATTTCGCGACATATTCCTTTAAAAATGGATTTCATGGTAGAAAAGTACCGGTACTTCTTACCATAATTAGATACGGAATTTTTAACAATGCAGAAAAGGCATCTTACCAATGTAAAACAAACCCTATTACCAAATTGCCTCATCATTCCCTAAATACTTTAAATGAGGTAACTTTAATATTAAATATGTTTCCTTATGTATCTGTCTGAAATTTAGATGACATCATTTAATATGTTTCTATTTCCAAATCTTCGATTGCGATTGTCAAAATCTGCATAGTTCATATTTGATATATTTCAAAAAGACAAAATTCTTGACAATATTTTCATTAAATAAAATAGATATATTGCCTTCAGAACTTTTTTTTAAAACAATAAAAATTAAAATCAATCACTCGAAAAGTTCCTTTCAACAAAGGAATCTAATTCGCAGCTTTATTTATTTGTTTCGGCTAAGAAAATTCTTTGCAGACCTAAAACTGGAGCATTCTTAACTCAGAATAATAAAATGACTGAAGTTCAAAAAACTACTTTTTCCAACAAAATTAGCCAGAGCCGTGGTGGCTCAGCGGATAGAACAATCACCTTCCAATGAGGGGAACCAGGTTCGAATCCCAGCCATGCCTGCTCAATATAAATCTCGCACCTGACGCGCACCCCCCACAGTGCTGATGTAAAATATCCTCAGTGGAAAACGGATTATTGGTTAAAGACACGTCCGTACTTTTTTCACTGTAAAATGGATTTTACAGTAAAAAAGCGCCGGCATCCTTATCGTGGGTACTCTTTAACCGTATTTTATTATGAAAATTTTTACAATGCATGAGGAAACGCTTCTTGCCGATGTGAAACTAACGCTATTACTTAATTGCTTCTTCCTTCAGTTGTTCACGTATACCTGCTTAGGCAGAGGGGGTGCGATTGCTCTTGCTTTCCAGTGGCGCCATCTATGGCAAAGAATTCGACTTCTGCCACAACATACGTCGCACCCGTTTATAGGGTGGACCCATTCATACATCCATTCATTCATGCACAGATGGTAATTTTGACCTGAATCAGAGAATGATCGATCTCCAATCCAGTACCCCCAGAGTTGATGTGTTATGGGAACATGGAGGACATCTGCAACTCGACAGATTTAACGCGCATCAGTCAATTTACTAAACGGGGAGGCTTCGGCCTGCGGGTTTCGAACCCACGAACTCTCGGACATGGGCCCAGCACCCTACCGACTAGGCTATCTCGGCCCCTCTTCGTTCAGTAAATACTATAAATGAGTAATTTTAATATTAAATATGTTTCCATGCGCATCTGTCTGAAATTTCCATGGCGTCATTTAGTATGTTTTATGATTTTGAATGTAAAAATTTGTTTTGTTCCACATTTGATAGAATTTAAAATGACAGAAATCCTAAAAATATTTTCATTAAATAGAATTCAATTCAAAATTCTGGGTAATTAATTATTAACAACACTGTCAGAAATTCCAGATCAAATTGCGACATGAAGAACACTTAGTGTTCTTCATCCGTAAAATTCATTTTGCAGTAAAATTGCTTTTTGAAGTAAAATATTATACCGTAATTCCTACAGTAATACTTATTTAATTAAAGTGAACCCGTGATTTTACAGTAATTATTATAGTAAAAAAAGTAATATCAGATTTTTTGTTCCGTAACATGCTCCGACAGAAATGGATTTTAAAGCGATCAAATTACGATAAAAAAATGCTTTTTACTGTTACTAGAGCCCAAATGTTTTTAAGGAAACAGCCTTTCATTCAGTAAATCTTTTAAATGAATCAATTTTCATGTTAAACAGGTTTCAATATGTTTCTATTAATTCCAAACTTTCTTGTCTGAAGTTTCTATGACGTCATTTAGTATGTCTCTTTTTCCTTAGTCTTTCAATTGTGAATGTCAAACTCTGAATCGTTCATATTCGATAAATTTTGAAAAGACAGAAATCTTAAAAATATTTTCCTTCTATAGAATAAATATCTTGCCTCTAGAACTTTTTTCAAAACAATAAAAATTCGAATCGTTCACTCGAAAAATTTACTTTCAACAAAGGAATCTAATTTACAACTTTCCTCAATTTGTTTCGGCTAAGAAAGCTCTTTGCTGACGTAAAACTGCGGAATTCTTAACTGAGAATAATAAATTGACTGCAGTTCAAGCAACTACTTTTTCCAACTAAGTTAGTCAGCAACAAAGCAAAGTTCCACTCCATAATCCTATGATGGGTAACCTTAGTTCATTTCTATTCTTTTAATGAAGCGTATCTTCCAGGAAGAAAATGCTTCTTGGCAATGTGAAACTAACGCTGCTACCAAATAGCCTCGCCAAAACACGCAGACGATCCCGAAGATTCGAGTGAAGTTGAGGGGATTGCTATGAATAATTCAGGTTAGTTTTCTCTTTCGTCGATTCATTTTTTCTCTCTTTGCGGCTCTTAAAAAAACACGAAAAAATATTTGACGCTTTTCCGGATGTGTACTTTACGCTTGGTTGTGATATTCGGGCATGCCGTAAGGTAAAGCACCCCATACGCACTCACGGTAAAGTAAAACGACTTGTCAGTCTTAAGTAAGCAGTCGTTGCTGTTGCTTTTTTTTTTTTAGTTTCTGTTTCAACTTTATCCGCTATCCGGATTTTTTTCTCTATGAAAATGCGTGGCTTTATGTTTAAGGTCTTAAGG
The DNA here is from genome assembly GCF_982258835.1 of Parasteatoda tepidariorum. Taxonomy (NCBI): domain Eukaryota; kingdom Metazoa; phylum Arthropoda; class Arachnida; order Araneae; family Theridiidae; genus Parasteatoda; species Parasteatoda tepidariorum. The sequence continues at coordinate 44,994,130 of NC_141756.1, forward strand.
CAGGTAAGGATATTCACGTAATGTTTCTCGAGTTTAAAGAGAAAACAGAGATTTTTTTTTCTGCCTGAATTTCCGCTGTTTGTTTGGGTTATGTGTGTGTGAGTTAGAGAAAAACACATTTGACTTGCAAATTTGTAGCTTTCCTTACCTGATATCCGGACTCAAACTTGATGGAATGAAAAGAGAATAAAAAAAAATCTTTTAGATGGTATGTGATCTCACCTGCGCCAAAGGATAGAAAAACTAGAAAACATTAAAGATGGGTGTGCTTTATGCATCATTTTAGAATTTTGCTTTAGGAATATGCAGTTTTTATATGATTGATATGGTACACAATAAAATTTATGGGTGTTATTCAGTTGTTTTCGATGAAATAGGATTCTGTCTCACATTCTGATATCATTTCAGATGAAATGAGATTTTATCCCAACAGTCAGAGCTAACAGTCAGACCCAGAAAAAAGAGTAAACAAAACTGTAATAGGAAAATTAGAGCAACGAAGATTAATTGAGTGCAAAAAAGACTGTTTCAGAATTTTGTTTCGGGAATAGGCAGTTTTCATATGATTAATATGGTACACAATAAAAATTTATAGGTGTTATTAAGTTGTTTTAGATGAAATAGGATTCTGTCTCACATTCTGATATCATTTCAGATGAAATGAGATTTTATCCCAACAGTTAGACTAACAGTCAGAACTAACAGTCTGACCCAAAGAAAAGAGTAAACAAAACTGTAATAGGAAAATTAGAGCAACGAAGATTAATTGAGTGCAAAAAAGACTGTTTAGGAAGAAAGATTTACTGTAGACACATGTCTTAGGCTACTTCTATAATCCAGATCTTTTTGAACAGTCACCGTAATTTTACAATACAACAGGGTAATTGAAAAATAGTCTAGTTTTTTCTAATCAGTCTTCATCTCTTAAGCTTATTGCAGGGAATTCACATATCTATGGGCAAATTAAAAAACTGCATAATTCAAATTATATAATTGCAAAAACTGTTACTTATGACAGATTGCAACAAGCCTAGAGTAGTGAATACTTATTTCAAATTTCTTTGCTAAAGGCTTATTGCAATAAGTCAAAACAAAAAGGCGCCTAGTCGAATAATTCCTAAACTATTTTCTAATCAGCTAAAATAAATATTATCTAATTGTAATAATCAGTTTAAAAAGACTTAAATAACTCGACTGCCAAGTTGCAAAATCTCGTTGACGTAAGGCATCTGATTATTCAATTTGCCTTTGACAAGTTTAAACTTCCTTTTTTTTCCGTACTAGAAGTACAATCAAATTTGATTGCCAAGCTTATTTGATAAGAAAAAAGTTATAGGTGTTTACAGTTATTTTGATAATATTTCAGGTTGTAAAGTTTCATATTTTAATATGACATTTTACTATGTACTGATACTATGACCTATACTATGGTATTTTCGCACATGATATTATGTAGAGATCTCTCCCCCTATCCTACCAACTGAGAATGCTAGCAATTATGTGATGGAGGATAGGTGCTCATAATATTAAAATAATGATTTACTAACAAGGGAACAATTGCGCTATGCAGTCAGATCTATACAGTAAATCTTGTTACATTATAAACCGAGAGGAGAATTCGCGTGTTACCTCAGAGCCATATTTTTTTGACAATTCAAGTGTTCGTGTTTAACTGATTTTTTCTTTAATAAAATTTGGAAGTGAATGTGGGCAAAACTTACGTAAAGATTCTACAATTTGAGAAAATTAGATTATTAAAACAGAAATAAAAATATTAATATACAAAAATTAAACAGAAATTAGAATATTAACATATAAATTATCTATACATCTTTCCTAGCAAATTTCTATTTTGAAAAAAATGTTTATTCTTCTCAGAAAGAATAAGCATTTGTTTGAAAATAACAATTTGTTAGAGCAATTGAATATTTATAAACTACTTCTCACGTGGATCAGCCAATCAGGTTAAACACTCACACGTTATGTCACTTGCAGCTTTCCAATTAAGTCTGATACGAGAAGTGATTCAGATTGATAATAAACCTAAGTCTCAAAGCAGTAATTCTAACACATCATGCACAATCACGTGATTAGACACAACTATATGATTAATTACCAAGTGCCCAGTTTTTGTACTCTACCATAGATATCTATTATAAACTTATCCCTGAAAAAAGTGTGCCAACAACAATCAATTTCCACGAAATTAAGAAAAAATAGTATCAATTAAAATTACCAACTTAAACTTGTATAATAATAAAATCTATACACTTGTAGAAATATATTCGTAAACTGAATAAAATGCTTGTAACTTATGTAGTGTTGTTACTAAGTTAAAAAGATTCAGCAAGCTCTTTTTTACAGTCCTGAACCTTTCAAATCAAAAAAGCTAAGAATAAAACTATTTTCTACCTTTCCCATAAATGAGAAAACTTTTAAATAATAAAAACTTTTATAACCTGCAACCGACATTATAAACATTTATAGTTTTCTACTTTATATAGTAAGTTGTACAATTGTAGTTTGATAAGATACAATATTAGTTTAAATTAGTTATAGCTAGCAATAGTATTTAGTTATAGTAGTTTCATACAATTGTTTTCAAACATTTAAAAATGCTGCTTACTTCATACAAATAGAGTAAAAACTTCCTTCAAGAAGTCAACTAAGGATTGTTCTTGCCTCGACAGTTCTCAAATGTTGCATTTCATAATTGAACACAATAATGAACTGCGAACATGGATAGAGAGGGCTAGATACATACACGGAGAAAAAAAATTCATTCTAATAAAATAACAGCACTTTACGTTATGTATGTTAAAGGCATTTCTATTTTCCTGTAAGAGAACCAAAATATCCGTTCTCTAAACCAATGTTCCCCAACCTTTTTATCACCGCGGACCTGTCAACGTTTGATAATTTCACCGCAGCCCCTGGGAGGGGGGGGGGCGTTGATTGTTTATATTTTAGATTATTTTAATTTACTAATTTCAATTTAATTGTATTTAAACATGCCTTCAAAATAAAATACAGTTACACCAAAAAATAAATATAAAATGATTTAACATTTTTAATTACTAGAACGTTAAATCAATGAGAACCCTGAGCTTGTTTCTTTGCAATGAGACGGTTCCATCTGGGGGTAGTCATTGACAACGACACCCGAAGTGTGTTGCTTATGTCCAGTTTATTCCGTTGCTTTGTTTTGGTTGCTTTGTTTGGTTAAAATACGAAAATTAAAAAGTAAAGTTCACATAATAAATTGTTTTAATGCCATGCTATAAGGTATCTTGAATTACAATCTTTTATGAAACAAAAATTGTTAATTGACAAAATTTACAACCTTTTATAAAACCAAATTTTATTATTAGTTTTACCAAAACTCCTCGGAAAAAATTTTCGTGCTTTTTACGATCTCATTGAGACAGAAACGTGGAAATTTTACAGTATTGTGGTAGTTTTAACCATACTTTTTTTCCTCAAAGAAGAGGCAATTTTAAGAAATAGTTATTATATTTTATTTTGAAAATTAGCTTTAGTTGTCTCGATTCTCTCCAAGATCTAATATTTTTAAAATGTAGTTATAAGAATTTCGTACCTCCGAAAATTCTACTACAAACGGGACTTTTTTCATACATATTTATTTTTGCCCAATAGATAAAATTCCAGCGTAATTTAAATTAATGTATCAATAATTTTTTTAACAGAACTAGGAAGCTCCACCCCTACTCACTCCACTCGCCAACCACCGTAATTTCTTCTTATTCATCATTGTTTTATTTTTTCCCCTAAACGTCAATATTTTCTACAAAGACATAAAACATTTTGTTTTCGAAATATACAAATAGTGTAGCTTTATGTAAGAATGTTTAAAATTGAAAAAACACTTTCTAATAAAGTTTAATTTCGAAAAAAAACTGTGTTAAGTTTATAAACAAATATGGTCCTTTCAGAGTGTCAAGTTTCATGTTTGAACTTTCATCACTGCGGCCTATAGAACGGCAACTGTGTCGTTTTTCCCTACAAGTATAACAGTCAATAATTCTCGAACTATTTGTAGAATAATAAATTTTGTCATTCTGTCGTAATTCCTGCTATTTTTACTATACACCTGTACCGTTTCATCTTTCTAAGTTGTATAGTTTTTGCGCTACAAAACAAAATGTAACTTTGAGTTAAACAGCCAAAATAGCGTCGGCGTCAGGGTGGACGGCCCTTACGACTTTTTAATAAACAGAGATACAATTGTTGTTACTTGAAAAAAACACATTTCAACTTTTTGTTTTGAAAATATTTCAAGAAATTAAAATTTACTGAAAGTTAATTCTGTTGTATTTGTATTTGCACTAAGTATAGGTTAATTGGATAAATTTACGAACTTTTACTATTGGGAGTACAAATTGACTCAGTCCGTTTTTTTGTGGTCAAAAATGCATTTATTTTTTAACAAAATGAATAAACAGATTAATCAAAGTACTGTCCATCGCTGGCTACTACTTTTGCCCGCCTCTCAGGCAATTTTCGAATTCCATCTCGAAAAAATGTCTCATATTTTGGGGCGATCCAAGTTAGGGGTCAATTTTCAAATTCTGCGAAAGAAATGAACCGGTGACCTGCCAAATCATGCTGCATAAATCGGAATAACCAGTAATCGGAAGGAGCAATGTCCTCTGAATTCGGCGGGTGCGGTAAAATATCCCACTTCAGCGTTTCCAAATACATTTTTACGTTTTTTGCGACATGAGGTCTACCGTTATCATGCAGAAGAAGAACTTTTTCATGTCTTTGCTCGTATTCCTGCCGTTTTTCTCGTAATGCATGGCTCACCCGAATCAATTGTAGTCTGTACCGATCGCCCGTAATGAAATCGCCAGTTGTAGCAGCTCATAGTACACAACATTCACCATTCTTCCTTCACAATTCACCTTTCTTGAAACGTCGAAACCATTACTTACATGATTTATCAGTTGGAACATTGTCACCATAAGCTTCTACAAGCATTCGATGCGCTTCAGCTGCATTTTTCTTGCAATTAAAGCAAAAACATAAAAACCTCCCTCAAATGGTACTTAGTTAGCACAAAATGTGACATATTCAACAAAGTAAAAAACATGGTTTTTGTATGAAACTCAAAGTGATATAAATTGAATATTATTGACAGATGTCTAACCTCTCTGGAACCATCGAAACCAGCTGTCACTATGAAGTATTCATAACAGCCAGAGCCATCTTTCAAAAATGGACCGAACTAATTTGTATACCCAATAAATTATTCATTTTATTATTTAAACGGTATTTATGGTCGAACTATAAATGCATCTTTATTCTGACTATGCTAATTTCATGACTTATTTAAATTTTAGGTATTTTTTATTTGCAAATATACTAGCAAACAATGTACTTGTATACATCACTTCAAGCTCTGTTTTACTTCATTACAATTCCAAAAAAACTCATGATGGAGTAAAGATTTTTAAATTAAGTTTGTTTGGATATGAAATCACATTTAAAGACTCAGGCAATGTAAAATTATGTAGAGAGAAAATATATTCTATCTAAACAGGGGCTCTGAGAACAATTGAAAAATAGTTGTTACATTATTTTAATAAAGCTTGTTTGTATTAAATTATTATTAACAATAAATTAATTTAATTAATCTATTGTCTCTTAATTCAAGATAAATGATTTAACATTTCACTAATACGCAAAAGTTTTCTAAATATTCTCTATTTAAAAAGTTTTGATCTAAACACAGTATGCTGTATGTATATACTTTATTTTATTGTGCGCAGATCTGGAAGTTTGAAAACAAAATTATGCCAGGTAAGCACGGAAATGTTTTGCAAGTTTCCTTTACATTTATTTACACTTTAAAAAATAATATTTAGAGCATTTTAGAAAGCTGAAATAGATTTGAAATTAAAATATAAAATTAAACATAATTGAAAATTGATCTAATGATTACGAAAAAATTGGCTAATAAATAATGTTAACAGTATAAAACAAAACTCATTGAAAAAAGACTTCTTAGTAACTAAATATTTTTAAAAAATAAAAAAGATTTGTTAATTTATACATTAGGGCCTTTAACAGTTATAAAAATGAATGTATCAAGATTACAAAAAAGGATCTGAGAAAATGAAAAAAAAACAATATAAAATGTACATGCTTTTTTTTTCAAAAGTATCAGGATTTTAAATGACCTGCATATGAAACATTACCCATTTTAAAAATAATCTTCCTTGATTAAAAAATACTTTTTGCGAGAGAAGCTTTTTAAAAAAATTTTAATTTTGAAAGTTCTAAGAAACCAGCTAAAATATTCACTTGAGACTATATTTCAGTCATAACTATATTTCTAACTTTTTTAATTTCCTTAAAATGGCTCAAAACGTGTAACTTAATTAACGTAAATTGAAGAATGGCAAAATAAAACAGGAGACAAAAGTTTTGCAAAATAGCACTCAAACAGACGGAAATTTAATTACTTCCGCTAATCTTAAGGACTATAGAATTCCGTATTCTTAAGAAATTTTAATGTGTAAAACAATTACAAAAACACACAGAGGAAAAGTTTTCCATCTACAGTTAGATTCTTTTATATTAACGAGATTATTTTATGTGTTCTAATTAAAACTAAAGGGAAAAGCTATTTCTTGAAGAAACAAAGAAATTATTTCGGGAAGTAAAGATGGAATTTTAATTACGCAACAGATAAAATTATTAAAAAATATAGTTTGAGTTTATTTTTAATTGAATAATATGTTTTGATAATAACTTTTTAATTAGGAATTTTGCAAAATGCATAACAAATGGAAATAATTTCGCAATAAAAGAAATGATGGATGCAAGTGTTGTAATTCCGATGGGCTGTTAAAAAAAATTATTATGACTGATTATTGCACATGATTTCCGTAATACTTCAAAACATAATTTTTACTTCATGAAACGGCAATGTCACATGAACCACTAAGTTCGAAGCAAGATACCGCAATTTTTTAATACCACTTTGGAGCAATGAGATGATATGTATTTCATGACGCTCAATTCTCTTTAACGTTTACAATTATAAACAAACTTGGCAACAGCGAAGGAGAAGGATACGATGATGAGACGGAATTATTTATTGATGAAACAGACTTTAATCCTCAGTTTTGGAATGTAAAATACAGATTTTTTTTTTAATTCGAGCATTGAAAATACTTCCATATAAAGAGAAATATAGGTAACAAAATGTGTTGTTGGTATACCTTTCAAAAAACCTGCGCAGCATTTTAATAAGGTAAAGAGCAGTAAACGATTCATAAAATCAGAATTCATTACAATTTGTTCTAATCGAAGTTTTGATTACCCCAATTGGAACTCATTCATGCTTTGGTTTAATAAATGATTTTTCTTAGCGAAAGTCTTATATCAACATATTCGCAAAGGAACACGTCAAATTTAGCTGTACTAATCTAAGAAATAAACTGCAAGTTATTGTTTACATTTCTGCTTTAAAATTTTCTTCTCTTTTTTTTCTATTTTTTCATTGTAAAAAGTGTTTATTAGTTTTAAAAGATTTTTTTTAGTTCTTGTAACAATACCAAGCTAGCTAAATGCCGTTCAACTTTTAAAAAAATGTGTGTAACACATATTCCCATTGCAAGTACAAAATTGCATTATTTTGTTGTTATTATTTAGAAATTTTAGAAAGTGGAAGTAATGTAAGATGTAAGGTAATTCAAAGTAAATCTCTTTCTTATTTTGTTAAGATTATCATAAGTATTCGAACCAGTGAATAGCAAACCAAAGTGCAACATGCTGCTGAGCCATTGACAGTTAGGCTATCATTGTCCAAGCGGGCTTTTTATTCGAATAAAATGATGTTAAGAGTCGGAGGTCATGACCCTCTTGGTAGGCGAAGAATTGTTTAGCTGTTGTGTTTATCTGAAGTATGATTGAGGGGTTTTGGTTGGAGGGAGGGATGGCTTCCACTATCGGGAGTTGGTTGTGGTCTCGCCGTAATATGCTGACACCCTAGTACTAGAAGGCATTTATTTCTGAATGTTGCTACTTTATATATCAGTTCTACTTAATCAATATCATCACCTTGGATCAGTTTAAAATATAAATCCCACGCACTCATAAATCAAAGACTAATTCTCGTTACTTTGAAGTAAGTTCGAAAAGTATTTGCTGCTTTGAACTAGGTCCGTAATTGATTCTCAAAAAGCTTAATGATCGATCGTAACCTCATAATTAGTTCGGGTAGAACTCGTTTCATTCGCAATTGATAAATGATATAACTATTTTTGTTACAGTCATCTAGATGTTAAAAGTTTAAGATAATTTTTCTTTTTTACAACCTTTAGGAATTTTACTAAAATTTGAAATCGTTAGTAAAAGATGTACTCGCTAGTTTCATCCTATATTCTCTTAAAATGCTAAATACATTTAAAAACTAAGTACAAACAAACAGATTCATTGATCTCAACTACAAAGTAGTCCTTACCATGCCTTATATTCGCTTCGTGGTTCGGTTGGCCATCTGCAGTTACCTAGTTGTAATCGAAAAGTTACTAATTGCTCAATCATTCTGCCACCTGCTTACGAAAAGGATTGGGGCACGCATCTTCTTCTGAAATATGCTATATTTAGTATAAGCTGACTTTTATTCAAATTGGCTAAAAAGTTTTAAGCAGTCATTAAAAGAAAACACTAACACTTGATATACTTAGCCAGCCCAACACATACGTAAAATAATTTGTCAAAAATATGTCTATAAGTATACAGTCATAATATCTGACAACTTAATTGTAATTAAGTCTGTTTGGCTTGCGCTGATTTCTCTTAAAATAGCTTGCATTTGAGCATATATTTATGGGACCAATTTATTTTGATTAAAATCACTTCATCTAATCCACTCTGCCATGAGATCAATTCATTCCATGCTGGCAGATTGGAACAGGCTTTTATGTAAGTTATTTTGAAGATGTCAATCTGAGTCAATCAATCACGTACTTAAGCGCATTGCTTTCTTGTCAGCCATGGATTAACTGTTTGATTACGACTTGTACAACAGGCGAAACAAAAAAAAATCAGGTATTAAAAGTATTAAGTGTCGTATATTAAACGTTATTTGATTTATTTGTTGTAATACAAGACGTGTGTTATTATTTCCAACTGATTTCAAAATAGCTTGCTCTTAATGCGTCTGTTTGATTTTAAGGATAAACATTTCATCAGGACTGTTTCTCAGAAGATCAATGCTTTCTACAATGACAGAATTGGTGTATGTTTTTAAGCAAGATATTTGAAAGCAGAGTTTTAGTCATTTATGAACTTATGCACATTCATATTTGAGTCAGTCACATGTTATAACAGTTTGCTTACAGTTTATAGAAAAAGAAAAAAGAAAATTGTGTATTGTATTCAAAAGATAGATTTGTGATCTATTAAAAAGATCGATCTGTTTAAAACAAGCCGACGAGTGCAATTGTTTCCAACAAAATGCTCAACAGTTAGAAAGTACCTTCACCTTTAGTAAACCTGTTTGATTTCTATGACAATAATTTCATCCACACTATTTCGCCGACATAGCATTTCATTCTTTACTGCAAGATAGCGTTATGAACGTTAAGCTGTTTTGAAGCAAATAAATGTCAGTCAAACTAGGACTTAACCGCATCAACATCTGACCCAGTAGTTTTTTTTTTCTCCTTTTTTTTTCTTTTCTTTCTTTTTTTTGCTTGCTGACAACAAATGTATCAGAGTAGCAGGTATTTGCATGGTATTCAAAAAATTCATTGATTTGTTCTCTGTAAAACTAAGACGAGTCTATCTGTTATCAATAGAATGTATTATGTTTTAACAAAGTGGAAACCAATCAAAAAAACAGAAAGAAGATAAGATCTATCTCTTGAAGTATGTTAGAATGATAGTTAACATTTTCATCATTAGCTGGTTTTGAAACATTTTTATACTAAAACACGCAAAAGACTGTCTTATATAATGCAAATTTTGCAATTGAGTTTACTTTAAATTTTAATTTGTTAATACGTTAAATCTCAATTTGTTGCTAGAAAGAGAATTTCGAAGAGAATAATGCACATTTTTGATATACATTTTCAGATGGGTGAACAACAAAATATGTAAGGATATAATTCCATTTGGTTCAAGGACAGGGTAGACTTTCTCAAGTAATATGCATCAAGTTAATCATCACCACAGTAATTTATAATTGAATTAAAGTGACAATCTTGAAAGTTTTCTCCCTGCGGCTCTTTACCGATCAATATTGCCCTGCATCAAAGAGCAACTTAATTAAGTTCTCTTGAAAATTATTTTTGAGAAGTTTTAAACTTCAAGTGTTTAACCAGTATACAAATTATAAATACTGATATATTTTGAAACCTTGACGTTTAACACGTTTATTGTAGACAGCAGTATATTCTACATATATAAAATATTTCTAAATCAGATAAATTTGATGTTTTATGATATATTATATTATATTATCATACACCGGATGTTCCATAATCACCTTTCATATAGATCATTAAATCTTTCATTCATATCATTGAATATAGTTAAAGTTTTTTTTCTTCATATTTATAGGCAATAGAATGCTTTTTAATACTTGGTGGTATTTTTTATTTTACAATTGTTGGATTTTACCGCAAACAATGTGCTCTCAAAAATTCTTTATCCAATTATCTTATATTAGAAAAAATATGCTAAATTCTAAGAGAAATATGAAGCACTGCAATAAGAAATTTGGAAGAAACATTGCAATAATAGTTTTAGAATAATTTATTAAATTGCGTAAAAGCAAACTATGTTAAAAATTTCTAATAAATCTATTTGAAATTTTATTTAAATCTATTCATTCTACCTCGTAGCCCTACCGTTTTATTTCTTTAAAATTAAACATCCCATTATCAGCAATTTTAACTACTAATTAAGAATAAAATACCGTGAAAAATTTTAAAGTTAGTAAAACAATTCATTATTTCTAGCGTACATAATTGTACGCAAATACTTTTCATTTTAACTCATTTGCAGCTGAAATATTAGTTACAAATAATCTATTTGCTTTAAAAGGTTTCTTTCAAAATCACCAATTTAATTTACTATTATTATTAAAAATGTTCTTTCTCTTTTGTGCTTCCATTATCCTTTTTCTTTTCCTTATAGCTTGAAAACTACTAACAAAACTATTACCATTATGCTGTAAAATGATTTAACATAACAATAACAATCAAAAATTTAAATTCTTCTGACCAAATAATACATTCATGGAAAATACACTAATATTTCACAAAATAATAAGTATTCAGGATGAACATAAATTTAAATTTTTTTTCAAAACATCAATTTTCTTTCAAAGGGAATAATGTCTTGTATTGTACTTTTAAAGCAGTTTATTTTTAAAAGCAAAATACAAATCTTTAAAATTCATTGACTGGAATAATGTGCGAAGAAGCATTTGTTTTGAAAATAAATTACTTCCTTTGTAAATGGTAATTAGAAAAGGAACTTTCATTATACTAGCGGACATTTCGAATTCCGCAGACTTCTCCAATTTATGAGTTCAAGTCTTGGTGAAATTATAAGCTTACGTTTGTAGCCCTATTTGTTCACACCATTGAATGCGACCTGCATTTAAGGCAAATATTTTTAAATTATTTAGATACTTCGTTGAATTGCATTTTTCATTCCCTAAAGTGGCAGATTAGAATAGTTATTAAAAAAATTATGAACTGAACTTTTCGTCATGTTAAATTTTTTGAAAATTAATCCATACTTAAAACACTTTTTAAATCATCACAAAAATATCTATGGAAAACTCATAATTTTTGCTCTTTATTTTGAAATCATACGGTATAAACATAATTTGCTCAAAGCTATAGTTTGTTAAAAGCACAGTATGTTAAATAATTTCAGCTACTTATTAAAAGAATTAAAATATTATCACTTTTGAATAAAAAAGGCTTAAATTTGCACCCTTTTTATAGGGGATATAGGAATTTGTCTACAAATGATATAAATATAATTCGAACGACACATAAAATGAAGTTTATTGGCAAATTTCAGACTTATGCAAGGATGCTGATATATACGTCTACATTTTCCAGGTAAACATTTTATTTCTAAAAAGGAGAACATGTTTTCTTTTTTGTTTTGCTTTTTGTGCTTTGTAAACCAAATTGAAAAACAATGTAAATAAAGAACAAGTAACGTTTCTGTACTTCATTTGCATTTGATTCTCAATTTTTTCAATCAAACAATTAAAAAAATCCTAATCATTTCACAGAAAAGCTGATCCAGTGACATAATTATGGCAAATAATTTATTCCTAGTATTTGGGATAAACTGTATCAGTATTAGATAAAATGTAGGGTTAATAATTTAATCGGGATTGTTGACTGTATTTGCAGACTAAAACCAATAGTACTAAATAAATATATAAAGCCGAATTTTATAAAATTACTATTATTTTTCCGAAAACAATAACTGAAGCTGCTTTACTATTATTTTTCCATAAGTAATAATTAAAGCTGCTTTACTATTATTTTTCCAAAAACTATAGCTGAAGCTGCTTTACTATTATTTTTCCATAAATAATAACTAAAGCTGCTTTACTATTATTTATCCATAAACAATAACTAAAGCTGCTTTACTATTATTTTTCCATAAACAATGACTAAAGCTGCTTTACTATTATTTTTCCAAAAACAATAACTGAAGCTGCTTTACTATTATTTTTCCATAAACAATAACTAAAGCTGCTTTACTATTATTCTTCCATAAACAATAACTAAAGTTCCTTTACTATTATTTTTCCATAAACAATAACTAAAACTGCTTTACTATTATTTTACCAAAAACAATACTAAAGCTGCTTTACTATTATTTTTCCATAAACAATAAGTAAAGCTGTTTTAAAATATCTGCGGGCATAAATAAATATCAATATGAAGAGGGTCCCTTTCCTTGAAAGTAAATGTGACTCAAGAAACCTTTTTCAGATCACATACCAAGAACTTTACTTAAATACCTTGGTTTTTAGTTTGTGGTAGTTTCAATTCAAAAAATAACCACCTGGTGTATCGTATACTAGAAAACGTTAAAGAAAAGCTTTCGTTCTTATTTCGGAAAGCCAACTTTCCCCTAATGTATTATTAGTGTGCGGTCCTAAGTAAAGACACGAAAGGATTTCGCGGAAAACTTTTCCCTTCGTTTCTTCCCCCCCCCCAATAATCCGATTTTAGAGAATACATGATTCTGATTCCGATTCTCCTATAACCGGGAGACATAGAGCCCTTCATAAATATTTGGATTCTTTTTCTTCTCATCTGCTTCTTCTTTTCCTTCTCTCCTTGTAGTAGGAGGTCAATTTTATTATCACAATGTGATTTAATTTAATTTATTTGAAATATACGGTTGTTGGAAAAACAATTTTTGCATAGAATAATTTCAATTCAAGCATGTCTGGTAATAGGATTTTGACAGAGCACCTTGCTTTAAACTTGCTACTACCCACTTTTATGAAAGCGTAAATTGTATATTTACTAAGCGTATTTGCTTTTATGTATATATATATATATCTATTTGCTTTTATTTATATATATATATATATATATATATATATATATATATATATATATATATATATATATATATATATATATATATATATATATATATATATATATATATATATATATATATATATATATATATATATCGAAATTAAGATAAAACAAAGGAAAATTATAGACATATGAAAAAAGGGGGGGGATAATAATGAAAAAAATTACACACATAAAAGATTTAAAAAAATAATAATAATAATAAAATTTTTTAAAAAAAGGATGAAATTTTTTTAAAAAAATCGAAAAATAAAAGATATAATCTTTTCATCAGCCCACACGATTATATCCGCAAAAAAGAGTGCTTTCTGATATTGTATCAATATAGCCAAAACAACATATATTAATACAATAGCGTGAGGATCACTCAAAAAAAAAATTTTACAAAAATTACAACAAATAAAAAAGAACATAATAAGTAAAAATAACACGTAAAAACAGAAAATAAAATGAAATAAAAAGAAAAAACAGCATAAAACAAAACAAAAACAATAAAGCGAGTAGCGAAATCAGATTTTAATTACATGGACGGGAAATTTTTCAAGAATAATTTTAAAATATTTTCGCAACAGGATTGCCAGATTACAAAATATGAAAACAAAAGCGCAAATTGAGTGCAACTAGAGGAATCCAAAGTGCCGTTCTTACTGCATTGCTGAAGTGATTTGTTATGCTGTGCATTAATTTGTTAGTCACCAAAGATGGGCCCGAAATGGAAGTGCGCAAGGTAATATTATACTGGATAATTTAAAAAGTTGACCATAAATAATGTTAGAAAATAAATATTTATTTAAGAAAAAATACAAAATAGAAAAGAAAAACATAAATTGCCTGTTTTGCAAATAATTTTAGCCATATGTGTATATATATATATATATATATATATATATATATATATATATATATATATATATATATATATATATATATATATATATATATATATATATATATATATATATATATATATATATATGTAGTAAGCAAAATATATTAAAATTTACTGCGTTTCTGTTTCTAGAGCGAACAGTAGAACATTAAAAATATCAATAATATTTACCAAATCACTTGGGCAATGATTTTGGTAAAATTAACAATAAAATATAATTTTATAATACGGGATAAAATTTGGTAAATATGGTAAAATTTGAAACTTTTATCATGATACCTTAGAGCGTGGCAAAAAAACATTTATTCGGTTAAATTCGGTTCAGAAGGAATCCATTTATTAATAACATTTGTTTTATATTATTTAATATTCATTATTCAATTTGAACGCATTTATTTGCTCCCTTTTATTTTTTGTTATATATATTTTTAATATATATTTTCACTAATATTTATCTATATTTGCTCTAAATACTTTTTCAAAAGTGTAAAAAAAATTATGAAGGGATCTTTTATACCTGTGTGCATTAATGTAAAGTATACATCTACAGTATTATGCAATTAAAACAAACACATTTGAAAAAGAGAACTTTTAGAAAATTTTGCGGGTTTCTGAAACACGAAACCATTAATCTAGGATTAGGAGAAAAATTTGAAACAAACAAGTTTTAATGAAGGAAAAAAAAAGCTGTTTTTTTTTCAATTCAGATCAGAATCATTGTTTAAGTCGAATATACTTCTTCAATATATACCTTTACATTGTTTGAATTTCTAATTAAGAATGTTCATTTTTATATTTTAACACAAAATTTCGAAAGGATTTTGTCTTTTAAAAAGTTATGCTCAAAAATTAAAAAAATGTGATTTCGAATTCATATAAATTAAATTTAAAAATCTTTACTCTATCATGCGGTTTAATAGTAATAATAATGATAAAAGCATGCAAGTAATAATAATAAAAGAAAAGAGAGCTTAAGTGATGTGTACTAACATATTGCTCTCATGTATATTTACAAATAAAAAATACTTATAAATATACTGCTCACAAAATATAGATCAATTATAAAATTTGCTTAGTCTGAATGAAAATGAATTTATAATAGTCGTAAGAAAAATAAATATCGTGTAATTAATAAAAGAAATATGCTTAGAAGAAGCTGATAAATTTATCTAATTAATCTAAACTTAGTGCAACCGTATTGTGACGTGAATTTTCTGGTATATGCACCAAAAAATACTTATGTAATTTTTTTTTTAAAAATTGAACTGAATTGAATCAGGTTTTAGAAAAATTTAATTTCTTTAAATATTTAAAAAAAAAGTTGGAAAAACTTATATAATAATAATTGTTTTCTATAGAAAGTTACTGGCATATTAATTTTAAATTTTCTTGGGAATAATTCACTCAATCTGAAAAAAAATTATTTATTTTGTATTCACAAAAAATATCCTATTTGTAGTAGCATTTTTGGAGGTGCGCATAGCTATATTTTCGAATTCGCATTGCTATATTTTAGAAAATTATATCTCGATTGTGTTGCAATTGAAATTTCTCTTTTAAAATACAATTTTAAAAAATTTTAGGGCTTTACCTATTAGAGTATAATTTATTTTTCAAATTTTAAAATTTCAAATGCCTGCCCTTAGATTGGCATCATTCACTCGAAAATCAGCCCATATAAATTTCTGGGTTAATAAACTTGTTTGGGTTAATAAACCTGCCAACTTTTATAAAAAATGTTAACAAAACATACATCACTTCCGAGCTTTCTGGTATGTCAGTGGACCCTTTCTGTCTCTTGGTTAGCAATTATTTTAAGCCAAGTAAAAGTTTTTACTTGTCTAAGTCATTGCTTTTTGCCAGCCATGACAGTTGCAGTGGTTTTTGTTTGATGAATATGACAATTGTAACTAGATATCTGAAAGTTATATTATCACTGCTTTGTAATGATGTCTCAGAGAATTAATTAGCTAAATAGGAACTATTTCTGATCGGATATACCAATCACCAAATAACTGGAAGAAATTGCAATCAAAAAGACGTAAAGTAAAGTATCAGTAGGAATGCAAATCAAACAGTGATGCAATTTATAATATTTTAAGAAAAATGGAAAAATCCTACGAAATATTTTCAGTGTTGCATGAGAATTCATTTGTATTTGTCCTGAAGAACTCTCTAATCAAATTTTAGACTCAAGATGGTTAAATACCCCCTTTCAGATAGGTTAATTACCAACAGATAATTTCGTCATAACGAACTTAAACTTCACACATCAGTCAATATGCTCGAGAGGAACAAGTTTAAGGGGTGGGGGTAAATTTTCCTCAAAAAATATGTTGATCTCAAATTCCGATGTTGATTACAGTAAACATTATCGCCCTGTAAGCATAAACATAATCACCGCAAACATACCACTCTATTGTCTTTCACAATTTATTAAATTTTCAATATAGCAAAATTTTGACAATTTGGATTATCACACTCGAAATTATCACAATTTATTACTTTATTAAATTAACAATATTTTGTAGCAGCCCAGCTTATGTTGATACAATTTTACCGTACTCTAACTCTAATAATATGAATGTTATTTCAATTCTAAATTAGAATTTTACTTGTTGAAATTATATTAAAGTCAGGAAGAGCGAGTTTTGAGTAGTGCTTTTTTTGTAATGACTAATAATAGTAATAAGTTAACAAATTTCGACTCTAGACAAAAATAATAACACTAATGAATTAATATATTTCGA
Organism: Parasteatoda tepidariorum; assembly: GCF_982258835.1. Taxonomy (NCBI): domain Eukaryota; kingdom Metazoa; phylum Arthropoda; class Arachnida; order Araneae; family Theridiidae; genus Parasteatoda; species Parasteatoda tepidariorum. The sequence continues at coordinate 45,011,406 of NC_141756.1, forward strand.
TTATATTAATTATATTCAAAATTTATACTGACTGCTGGAACTGTCTGGTTTTAAACAATTTCTCATTCTTTAATGAAAAAATAAAGTCAAACATTTCATCAAACATAGGAACATTTCAAAAATAATAAAATTTCAGCTCTTTGTACTGAAAACAAAATTACAAACATATTATTCTTATTGTGTATTTACAAATTACTCATGAAATTAAAAAATACCCATTTGAAAATTGGAAAAATGTAACATATACTGACGAAATATAACCTATCTAACCTGACGCAATGCAACCTACGTACGTATATAACCTGATGTAATTTGTGGGGTCGTAATATTTAATTAACTGATAAAATAGCTATTTACAATTATTAAAAGGGATTTAAATAATTAATCATGTATTTAGATTTCTCTTTGTATTTAAACCTTCAAAAATAACTTCAACCCTGTTGAATATATACCCTTAATGCCAAGGCATTGATTTTTGGAAGCAATAAAATAAAAACGAAAAATTCTCTTTGGAACAAAAGTGCTAATTTATTTTTCCTATGCGTATTCGATAAATTCTCTGCGTTGTGCTTTAAATACTTTTGGTGAATAAGTTATTGCTTATCGAAATCTAATAAATTATTTAAACTGAAAAAGAAAGATTAAATAAAACGCTTATTTGTTATTTACAAAATTTTTGACTTATTGTGTTTATTTCAAAAATGTATTAACATTAAGGGTCACAAATTAAGTCAGGCCGCACTCTGAAGAGGCAAACGGTAATTAAAAGACATACGTGAGGCTGAATCCCATAGTTTTGCATTAGCATGCGCACACCACCTCTGAGCATTCTAACGCAAAAGTATAGGAATTCGCAAGCCTGTATGACCTATTTAGTGCCTGACCCACCTTTAATATTTACGCGGGAAAGGAATAAAAGTGACGCAGTCATCCATTAAATCACTAGTAAGTAAGATGGTACGTAAAACAAAAAATTTGTGTGATTTCCTGATTAAAGTTGGCGGTGTTTCTTAACCACATTTCCTCTCCCCAGAAACTCAACTGATTATTATGTTTTTAGTTCCGCCTTCGTTTATGGTGATTCACTAAATTTCGAAAACGTTATTTCTTATAATCCCTAATTCTAACTTGAGATTGCATTTGTCATCATTTTCCTTCGTTTTTGAGAAGAATTATTAAACACATGTTCATTGGTCATTACGCAAATTCGTGTATGTAATTATTAAATATTCGCATAAAAAGTGCATAAATGTAGTAGATGTAACTGCTGCAGTTTAATCCAAAAAATAATTTTGATAGTAAAATAATTAAAATAATGAAAATTTAATTATAATTATTTAATTAAATTTTAAATTATTTATTTTATGATAATAAAATAATAAATAATTTGAAACTTAATGAGATTAGTAGCAATTTGCAATAATTTTAAAGATTAAATAACATTTTTACATGAATTAAATTTTTCTTCGTATTTAAACCTTTGAAAATAATTTATACACTAATTAAAAGCATACTTTAAAAACAAAGGCATTGATTTTGCAACCCAACAAAATAAAAAATTTTCCTCGAAACAAAAGTATTAATTTATTTTTCTCATGGGAATTCGATAAACGCTTTGTGTTCTCCTTTAATTGCTTTTGTGTGAATAAGTTATTGCTTATCGAAATTTAATAAATTAGTTAAGATAGAAAAAAAAGATTAAACGAAACGCTTATTTGTTATTCACAAACCTTTTTCAAAGATCAGCAGGAAAAAAAAATCCCCGTTCTACAAATGAACAGAAACCAGCAAGCATGAAAATATGTCATTAGAATATGAGAGAAAGAAGACACAAACAAAATGCAAAAATAAAAATTTACAAAGCGTTTCTGAAGCTATTTTTCTCTTCAGCGAAATACAGCGAGGCATCGGAGAAAAGCAATTCTCAAAATGGGATATTATACAGAAAAACAAATATTCAAATAGCTATGCATAAACAAATCTTTTCTTTTTTTCCATGTTGCCATTCGACGCAACAAAAAATATAAAGCGGACTTACATGCTTGTAGATCAAAATAAATTTTAGAACTGCATCGATTACTTTTGGTTACTGGAAACGGCGTTTTTTATATTTTTTCCACTCGAGGCCTCAAGCGTTTATTCAAACTGCTTAACATGGAGTAAAATGATTATTCTGAGCGTATTTTCTATCGGTAATTTTTTTTCTTCTTTAACGTTCGAAATTTCTCGAAGAATTCAAAAAATTAACCAAAAAAATGATATTTTTCCTCTTAAAGAAGTCATTGAAGAAGAAAAAATGAATACCATCTAAAACAATCACCCAAGTGTAAGATAATTTTTTTATTCTATTTAAAAACAATCGAAATATTCTGAATGGGTAATAATGACATTTGTTTGCTTTGTTAGAAAAAAAGTTTTCAAAAAATAAATAGTAATAAAAAGGAAAATATTAATCTCTTAGCTTTTTGTATTTTTATTCCGTTTAAATATTTGCTTCAAATTATTCTCCAAAATTATTTTACTCTCTTTAAAATTATTTATTCTAGGGACTGGATGAATATTTTCAATAAAAATCTAGGGTAACTATTGCACATTGTACAAGCTTTAAAAGAAAGTTTCGTTTTTTTTTTAAATACTACGAAAAATATATTCAATTATCTAAGCGAAATTATTTAATAGATTTATTTGTTCAAATAGATTTTCCATTTGATTTTTTTCTTGTTACTTTTTTAGTTTAAATTTGACAACTTAATTTGATAAATTTTATTTTAAATGTATCAGCTTTTTAAATATTGTATATATTAACGAATATTTCGTTTGGGTTTGTTGAAATATTTTTTTTTTATTATTTATACTCATTAAACAGTCTACGAGATTTGTAATTATTTCAAATTATTACTTAGCAAATATATTTTATCATTATAAAAATTATTTGTTCAAGACATTTAAAGATAAATTTATGATATATTCTGTGTACCAAACGAATATTGTATTAGCTTTAAAAATAAGATTTAATATTAATTTTTATTAAAGGGAGTCGGTAAGGCATGTATCAATAATGCTAAAACTTACCTTTTTCGATGTACCTTTTCTAAGAAACTACTAATGATATCACTTTTAAATTTTTTGGAGAAAATACCTCAGGAGGTACTGAATTAAAGATTGATCTTTCTTTGGTTTGGATCAAAATTACATTCTGGGGATGAAGAGTCCTCCACGAAGGCAAATTTATCCCATTACTCAATCCAGGAGTTCCCTTGTCTTCTGGATTGGGTTCAAAATTACAAGGCTACGGAGTTGAACCTTAGTAGTTGCAAACCCATAAAATTGAGTCGGCTGTTCAACGACGGTTATAAAATAAATAAATAAAATCTGTGGATGAGTGAATGGCTGTATGAATTGGTCCACTCTTTAAAACGAGCTGTGGCGTGAGTGGTTGAAGACGTATTCTTGGCCATAAATGGCGCCTCTGAAAAACAAGAAACTCACCCTCTGCCCTAAGATCGCTAGGTTTCCCCAAGCAGGCTTGTTGGTTAATTGGAATGTAGCATTGGAAACAACAACAATGATATGTCACAGTTAAACCCCAACGTCAACGCCTTGAAATATTGAGACCTCTGTGCAAGCGCAAAACGTAGATTTCTAAAATCTAGTATAGATCGCTTGCACAAAGGTCGCTGTAAAATAAAATTAAATTTTTATTTTCTAGTTCTAATTTTCCTATTTTTATTCTATATCCACTTTTTTAGAAAAAAACTTGTGGAAAAAATTGTTGTCAAAATGTTCAAAAATAAGATTTGTGCACTGCAACTTTAATTTAAAAAATATGTAAGAAAATCAAGAACTTCTTTATGAAAAAAAATCAAAAGTTGAAAGAATAATTTTCATTATAAGAACTCATTATTTTGAGTAATTTGAGAGTATATTTGGAACAAGAAATCCACCTCATCAACGTTATTTTCTCGGTTCCTAATCACATACAATAAGAAAAAAAGTAAGAAAAATCGACTGAAATCAAATTTGATTACGGAGACAATATCCAATGTGATAAAGATATAAAGAATTCCTCTTTACCATTGTTACAAAAAGCGCCACCAAGCGGTATTGATCCTCATTAAAGAAAATCTGGTTCGAAAATCCACGACAATCATTTTTCACACTATCTTTAATAGGCTTTTACCGAGATAAGTATCGAGAGCTAGAAGCTGACGACATCGTTTGCACTATATAGCAGTAGATATGAAAAGAAGGAAATATACATCTCAACCCAGAATTTTTTCTTTGAAAACTGCGCTGACGTTTTTATTAAACGATTTCCTATCATGCCTCCTTTTCTCAAAGCTCGAAGTAAGATGTAATCAATTTAACATCTTGTTTCGATTTCTTTTCTAACAATGCGTCTAAACACATCAGATGCAAGTTACGGATAAACGCAATTTCTGGAGGAAATGATGGCGCTATCACACGCAAAAGATCAAACATACTTTTTTTTCAGTTATTTGCATGGTTTTAGCAGTCTACTGAAGATCATTTATTACCAAGTGAAATAAAAGCTGAGCGAAGATGTTGTCACATTCCATTAAATGACTTTCTTCTTGGGGAAAAACAAATGATGCTAACAACAGTATAAACCGAATAAACTGTCAAGCCAAAAGAAAGCATTTTCCCTAACAAATTACGCAAATAAAAGTAAAGCTAACTTTCCCAGTTAATTAAAAGTGATGTTTTTCTGCTACGATAAAAGAATTATAGAACTGGTCGTGGCAAACCAATATGTTTGTCAAGACTAACAGTAAAGGAATTTTTATTTCCTCCGCCGTCAAGACTGCTGGGGAGGATAATGAAGTTTAAAAAAAAGTTGGTTAATTTACTTCATAATAATGAAAAGTTGTTTCAACAAAGTGTGCATCACTCTTATTTGTAAAAAGCTGATCCTACTTTATTTATAAACTTTATTCACGTCTGGAAACGAATCAGGGTTAATGCAAATTTTACTTATTTTTTAGTATATTTTTTTTAAGTGTTCCAAACTCACTGTTTTAACATACATTGATTTTTGAAAACTCTTAAAATTTAATTATAAAGCAGGCTATCCATAAAATATAGGAAATTTAATATCGTGTAGTAAAGTATGCAGTATATATATTTTAAGTACAGAGAAACACAGATCCAGCAGTTCCAGTCAAACTGTTAGTCAAGACTAATAGCAAAGGAAAATTCTTTTCGCCCCACGTCTAGAATGTTTAGGGAAAAAATGAAGTTTTATTTAAAAAAAAGCTACTTTGATTTATTACTATGAAACAATAACTTAGATCATTTCATTAAAATAAATACTTAAAAAGTTCTGTTTGTTCAACGTCAAGTCTGCACTCTAAATAGTAATAAAATGTTTTAAAAAAAATATGAGCTAGCATGTTTCATAAAAATTAAAACTTTTAAACAAAGTTTGTACCATGCTTCTTCGTAAAACGTTCAGATATTGTTCATAGACTTATAATTATAATATATATATGTAATACAAAAATTAAATACTTTTGTATAAAGCATTAAAACTTCATTCGTTTTCATAAAATATCTTTGGTAAATGATAAGGGTAGAAATTCTATTTTGGGACTTCAAGGCTAAAGACATGCCAATGAATAATAATTAGATTTATATTTCAAAAGAGAAGTTATTTTAAGATCTTTCACTTCCATATAAGGAAAGATTAAATGATTTTCTATGAGTAATAAATAATTTTGATGAGGCGTAAGAATACAGAAAAGGCAATAATGACTGGCCTCTTCACAACTTTTAATCATCCTATAAAACGCAGGAGCAATGTTTTTGGGTGGCTTTTTGTTGTTTATAATGCCTAGCTAACGTACGTCAGTTTAGACGGGATATGGGTCTTCCCCTCTCCAGCTTGGAGGGGGCTGAGATGTATGCTTTCACCATCGCTACTAAATAAAAAAGATTATGCACAACATGGACTCATTAATCATGCTGCTTTGACTCTTAATTTACAAAAAAATATCGGTGTGGATCCACCGTTATTTCATATATATATATATATATATATATATATATATATATATATATATATATATATATATATATATATATATATATATATATATATATATATATATATATATATATATATATATATATATATATATATATATATATATGACCATCAATGAAACGCAAGTTTTAACTTTATTCGTGCCGAAAACGAAAGCAGCGGAACTGTAGCATACACTAGCAAATGTTAAAGTGTCTTAAGTCTTTGAACTCTGCTTTATTTTTGCCATTAAGTAAGAAAACTCTTAAGTTCAAATAGAAGACCAGCTGAATTGCATAAAACGAGGTAAATTTTAGTACTATAAAATATGAAGTTCACAAAGTACATATAGTAAAAAAGCAATTTTACTTTGTTTATGAACTTTATTCGTGCAAGAAAATGAATTAGGGTTAATGCAAAATACGCTTTTATTTTGAACTATTCAAGTACCTAAATAATACCTTTTTTTTAACAAGATATTTGACAGCTTTCAAAATGTAATTACAAGGATGCTGTAATCAAACAGTAAAGCAGAGTTCAAAGAATCTCATAATTTTTACAAGCCTTATCAGACAGTTAGTCCGACGGCAAGGGGACTCTAACACATAATCCACTGAGGATATTTTACGGACTACCACTGAGGATATTTTACATCAACACTGTGGTCTGTGCGAGACGAGTGCGGAATTCCTATCCACCAGCTATCGCTGGGATTCGAACCCGATTCACCTGATTGAAAGGTGAACGCTCTATACGCTATTAGATTGAGCAAAACATGTTTTTGATAGTTCATCCCATCAGAATAAAATCCATTGTGTTCAGTAACATTTAGTACGATGCTTTTCCTCTAGACCAACTCATGATAGTTAAAATTTACTACCATTAAACGATTCTCACAGATACTTATCCCTTTTGAGAGACCGCAACAACAGTATCTATATTAAATATATATCCACAGTATCTATATTAAAACAGTACAATATCGATAGCGTTTTAACAGATACCAAATCTAGTTTAATAGTTAGTCTAGTTTAGTAGTTATTTAGTATTTATTGAAGCTGCATCAATTACCATAATATCAGTAGTACCTATTAGTAAAATTAATTAAGCATCATTGGCATAATTAATTGTTTGGCGATATTTTATGATTTGTCTAAACGAACTAGGGCCATTTTTCCAGTAATTTTGCTACTTAATACATAGTTTATTTTTGGTTTTAATAATTACCTATAACCAAAATGAACTAAGCGTTATTGGCATCTATAATAGTTTGGCAATTATTTGCACTTCTTTTAAGCGAATTAGTATCATTTCTTCGTTATTTTTTATTCATACTTCATAAATTATTTTTTTTTTAATTTCAATTCGAAACTATTAACAAAATTATATAAGAATCATTGGCGTCAATAATAGTATAGTGTTTCTTGCTTTTCTCCTAAATGAGTTAGTACTATTTAATCATTAATTTTGCTTTTCAGTGCATAATTTTTTTATTTCAGTTATCAGTAATTTTAAGTTATTTAGTTTGTGGCGGCACTAACTTTGAACTTTTGTGATCTGGCAACTAAACAAAAAGATTCAGTTTAGTTTTCTGTCACAAAGAGATCGAGTTTAGCTTTTGTGTTCTACTCGAGATAACGTCAGCGATCTTTGTCTATAGTTGTGTTCTAATATTTTCACGAATGTTATTTTACTTGTTAAATGTTATATTAAAGTTGTTAAGTTTTTACTGTTCTTATTTCATTTACTTAAAGCATTAGTTTCAATTACCTAGACTTATATATCTGCAAAAAGTTTTATAGAAACATATTTTAAAAGCACAACTATAAACATACTTAACAGGTAACTTTAGAAATACTAATTTGTTGGCGTAGTCATCCTATGCTGCCACGCTCACTTTGATCATTTAATATGTCTGGCTTAACGAATAGAAAATAATCAAATATTAAAGAACTTGCAATAAACTTCTTATTAATTCATGAGAGCAATAAAGCTATCAAACATCAATAATGTTATTGTTTAAATATTTGAATAAAAGAAACAGAATTGTTTACGTTTTCATTTATATCAATAGCTAATTCTAAACCAATGAGAAAATAACATTTTTCAAACGTTTCAACCGAACGCTCCTCTTAAAACTATGAATGATTTTTAGGATAAAATATTAAAAATATTTCTTTCTGCCGCTGTCCGAATTTTAGGACGATTGAACAAAAGGTTTTGGAGTTTTATGAGAGAGAGACACAAACTATTTTATTATTATAGACAAATAAATTTATTCAAATTAATGTATTAAAAGTTACGGAGTTTTCCTTTTCAATCAAATTTAGAAAAAAAAAGTTGTGTTGAAAATGAGTCATTCTGTTCTCCTAAGTAATTTCTGTTTCGCAATTTTTGATACATGTGCAATCTTTCACTTACGTTTATTTTAATTACTATATACTATTTTTCAAAAATTTCAACTAATTCTAATTCAACTAGTACTAATTGATTTTAACTACTACATACTTATTTTAAATGTCAACTAGTTCAACTAATATGAAATATCAGCTCAATTTGAAGCAAAATATAGCTAAAAAGCTAATATTACGTAATTGTTTTAAAAAAATTTGTGAACTGTAACAAAATGTCACCATTCATAACAAAATCGCCATTTATCTCCTTGAAATGATTAACAACAAAAAAAGTGTTCCATCCATGTTTATTTTCCTCCTTCAGATCTTTGTTACAAGTACTAGGTGATCCTCGTAGCATAACATAGAAATAATTATATCTTTGGAGTCCAAAATAATTCTCAGTAAAGAAGATTAAATACTACATCATCTCACTAATCTCTTCTTGATTGCCTATAAGTGAATACACTAACAGCCTGGTCATTATTTTGCGCTCAATCCAAATTCAAGCAGAATTATTTTGGATCACGGAAATTTCGGTTGCTGCTGAAATATATGTTAATCAAATTTTAATCATTTATTTTTTTTGATGTTAAAACATACATTTGTTTAAAATAATAAATGGTGTTAATATTTTTGATACATGTTGCACTTCTTATGCAGTTTGTTAAACTACATCTTCATTCAGGGAGCATGCCTTAGATGCGATTGCGTATGTTCTCAGAAATAAAACTATCATTTTTGACGATTTAGCAATTCTACAGCTGTGTTTTGTAATTTTTGACAACCAATAATCAATCTATTACTACCAATAAGGAAATTATGCGATTGTTGTCAAAATTAGAAATGTCAAGTATTTGAAAATATTTTATTTTCCACATGGAATTTGTTTCAGCGTTTGTGCATCCTGGGTAATCTCGAACATTTTTCATATTTTAAAATCGATTCTTCTGTATGACAGGAAGTAGACTGATTATTGTACTTGCTTATCATGTAGGTTGTCTTAATTCCTGGCTAATTCCTTCAATTTTTGTTTCATTTTCAAATAATTTATTCTTGGCGTATTCGCTGCCTTTTTTTGCGTTTACTAATCAGATATTTATTTTTGGCATATTCGTTTTATTTCTTGTTGTATTTACTAATCAATTATTAGTTCCTGGCATATTCGATTTATTTTTTTGTTGTGTTTATTATTCAATTATTTATTCCAGGCATATTCGTTTTACTTTTTGTTGTTTTTACTGTTCAATTCCTTATTTCTGGCAGATTCTTTTCATTTTTTGTTGCGTTTACTATTCAATTATTTATTCATGACATATTCTTTTTATTTTTGTTGCGTTTACTTTTCAATTTTTTATTCCTGGCATATTTGTTTTTTTGTGTTGCATTTACTAATGAATTGGAAAAAATTTACGGTTTCGTCCCACTTCTGTTGCATGAAATTAATTAATATATTTTGGAAAACATTCTTGATCCTCTGCAGCCTTACCATCTGGTGTGAGAACAATGGTGTCAAGATATCTGGCCTTTTTAGATACGTAAAGGCGTGTAACCAATTTGAAACGACAAAACAAGTAGTTAAGAAAAAGTGTTTCGCAACTTGAAAAAATTTGAATCCAATCTTGCCTTTCCACAAAAATGCCATTTTGAAAGAAGAATAGCGATATAATCTTCTGAATTTTGAAAATAATATCGAAAAAATTTCTGAAAATTTTTATGTAAGGAAAAATACCAAATGATAAATAAATAAATTTGATTGCATAAAAACGTTTTTTCCTGCCTGCAATAAAATAAAAGTTCCAAGCATAGTATACGAAATTCAAACAAATAGAAATTTCAATTCTATCTCTAAAAGTAAAGAAAACCTATAAAAACTTGCAAGAACTATGTAAGGCTTTCATTTTTATAGAAATGGTACTGATAATGAAATATCCCAGATGCATGGCTATTAGGTTGCCGGGAAAAAAGTTCTTTTTTTTTATGTCTAAGAAAACTAAATTGATTACACTTTTTTTTCTCTACCTTCTCCTCGTTTCTAAGTGCAGCCTATTGTCTGATAAAATATGTAGAAGTGCTTCTTTTACTGTATATTTTGAGAATCAATAAAGATCCTTTTTTCCTCTCCAAAAGTGCCTTTTTTGTAAATGAAGAAGTGCAATCTATGATTTATTGCTTATTTCAAGAGTTTTTGCTGATTAAACATGTAAATAAAAATTAATAACCCTTCAGAAAATAATTCTGGAAAAATAAACAACTTTGAAATGAGTATCAGTATATTCTATTATTTTGTTTTATTAAAAAAATATTATTTTTGTAGCAATTTATTTTTAAAAGAACCTTACATTTTAAACGCTATATCAGTAAATGTACACAAAATAGGCAAACATTAACCTGTACATGATATAGGATATCTTACAAATTACAATATTACCCTAAAAAAATTTAATTTTTATTAGGTAAAATATAAATTAGTATAGTAACATCGAATAAATGCTTTATTTAAGACAAATCCACGCGTTTCTTAAAAAATATATAAGGAAGAATGAATGGTTTAAATAATTCTAAAATACACATAAAATGCATTTATTTTTAAAGAGATTTGGAATAACTCGAAATAATCATTAATTTAAATTCAGACAGAATCTAATCCTTATATTAATATGTTTATTTTAAAGCTAATACTAAAAGTAATTTTGAAGTAATCTTAAAAATAAATATTTTAATAAACTCATATTGTACGTGTTAAAATTGAAGATTGGATTTCATAAATTCAAACAGTCCTATATGATATCAAATTCTCATCTTAGTTTTGCTGTCTTTATTACATTATCTATAATAATAAAATGAAGAGTTTCTCTCTCTCTCTCTCTCTCTCTCTCTATATATATATATATATATATATATATATATATATATATATATATATATATATATATATATATATATATATATATATATATATATATATATATATATATATATATCGACTCTCTTTTTTATAACTCTAGAACTGTTAGAGCAAACATCTTGAAATCTGGCAGATGAAAAAACGCGTAATTTTTTACCCTGATCCTAAAAATCATTCTAAAATTTCACTTAGATCGTTTGGGAGAGATGTTTCAAAAATGTCATTTTTTCATTGGTCTAGAAATCATCGTTGTTTAAAATTCAACTTCGGATGATTTTTTTTTTATCAAATATGTTAAAAATAACAACAGTTATGTTTTTTAGTTTATAGCTCACCTTAATCAAAAAAGGAGTTTGCTGCACTTTTTTTTTATATTTAATATTAATTTTTATTTGCAATGTCATATAAAATCTATGATCAAATGAACAGACAACATCATAGCATAAGCAGACAACATCACCAAATTAGCATTCCTAAAGCACATACCACGTGCATAGCTTATTCGTCGTAATGCTTTTAAACATCTTTCTATGAAACAAACATTTAATAAACTAATGGAGAAATATTAATAATCTGTTTAAGCAAAGTGCAAAAACAGTATTTAAGTTATTGACGCGTATGATGTTTAATTAAATTTAGAAATATTTGCGAATTGAAATTTTTAAGAAATAAGCTTTTTACTAAAAAGTGAAATTAATAGAGAAATGGTACTTATTAATTTAGGGTAACCGTAAATAATGTCCATTTTTTTATTAATTTCGGTAATAGGTAATTAAAAAAATAAGTTTTGTGCTAAAATACAAAATTAGCAGAAAAATGGTACTAATTCATTTAGGAAAAAAGTAAAACATATTTATAGTATTATCAATACCAATTAGGCTTAATTTTGGTGAATAGCACTACTGGTATTAAGGTATTTGGTTCAGCTTTTATAGGCAAAAAATCTACTAATATATGTACGGAGTATTATATTAGTATACTTGGTATTTATTGAAACTATGTAGTTTAATTTAGATACAGTGAAAAGAGATTTTTTACGAGCCCTCGAAAGGAAAACGTATCGGAGAAAATTGCACGATTTTTGAAAATTTTGACTATCATAAGTTGGCCTCAATCAACAGCATTGTATCAAATGATACTATGTGTTACTAAATATTGAAAAGTCAACGGGAGGAGCAAAAATTAACTATAAAAAATGTAATTATTTTAGCTTAATTAATTGCTTCTTTGATTTATGTCATTCAGTTTTGATCATAATTTCGTAGTTTTAATCAGTGCTCATTTACTGTTTGTATTTCACTCTGTGCGAAGAACAGGGATTCAACTAGTTTTAAAAAAAACATATATTTTTGATATATGGTTTTATGGTTACATGGTTCTACCGTTTGAACCATATATTTTTTTAAATATCAAAGGACAACTTTGCTAGTTATATTTTGTTTCATTTCACTGCAATTCGATTTGAAGTTAGATAATTACACGCTTCAAATTCTCCTGAAAGTCCTTCGAAATCCTTTAAGGAATTTCATTGCCCATAAATTGGGTCTCATAATTCAGTATATTTTAGTATTTTATTAAAGAATACATTAATTTTTAAAAAAAAAAATATTATTCATTTTTAGATTAATTTTATTCATTATCTTAAAACTAAAATTAAAATCTGTTTCGAAGTTTGTGAAGTTTAAGATACGATTGAATTATTCAAGTTCTAAGATTTTTAAATCATAAACATATGCTCAAATAATTCAAATAAAATTTTACTGCGATCGAATTTTTGTTTAATTTTTCTTTCTGTTATTTCAATATTTTACATAAAATCGTACATTTTTAGCATTTTAAATTAAAAATAACAATCCTTTCAATTTAACCTAAATTCACATAGCGAGTTACAAGCCTCGAATTCTCTGAAAAGTGTATCGAAATCGTTAGAGACATTACTTAATGGCAAAGTTTGCATCTTAAATTAAACATTATTAAGTTGATATTTTATTCGTATTTTGCTTAAATATTCGTGTATATTAGAAAAATATTTTTTAGATTAATTTAAATTGCTATATTAAAGCAGATGCATCTTATCACGAGTATTAAAAGTGACTTCGAATCCATTTTTAAAATTAAATTTTCAAAATTACTCAAATGCTTTTCAAATCAATCAAACTGTAAGTTTTGAAACAGGAATCATCCTTTCGTAAATATTTGTTAAAATAAATCAAAGGAAAATTTAATGTGATATCAAATTCTCGGCTTATTTTTCGCTCTGTTATTGCATTATTTTTCACATTTTTGACATTTTAAATTAAAAATGGCAATCGTGTTAATTACATTCCATTTCATTTCACTTCAACTTAAATTCATTTAGCGAATTACACGCATCAAATTCTCTTAAAAGTTCCATCGAAATCATTTGAGAAATTCCGTTGCCGATGAATTGGCTTTTTAGATTAAATATCATTAAGAGTCCTCGATTACTAGTAATTTCTGTTGCTATTTTTCTCATTCAAACCAAAGTCTTTTATCTAATTAGGGGTTCATTAAAACATTTCATTTGGAATTTCTCTCTGAAATGTTACTTTGCCTCTGGCTATTTGAGGAACAGCGTTCAAAACGAATAAAGATTAGAGCCATTTCCATTCTCTTAAGAGAGTTTTATTTAATTTCAGGTTAAAAATAATGTTTGCAATGGAATAAGATAAGAAAAAGATCAAACATCATTTTTAACATTGCTTGTATGTCTCTTTTTAATTACTTTTAAAAGCAGAAATTATTGTCTAATGATATGAATAATCTTGTTACGTTATAATTAAGCATTCAATGTGTCAACTACCAAAATAAAACAAAAGGAAAAATGAAAAAGTATTATTACATGATAAGAGCATGGGGTTCTTTTATTATTTTTAAATTTAGGAACTATTTACGTATTAACTTGTTTTTATACGTAGTTAAAAAAAATTGGAATTAACTTTAGTAGTTAACAGAATTAGACTTCACTTTGAATGAGTAAAATAATAATTGTACAGCTATGATCTTTCTCAGAAATAAAACTTTGTTTTCAACTACTCAACAACATTTGAGTTATATTTCAAATGAGTACACCAACACATTTTTTTCCTTACCTCAAAACCTTTTGCACTGCGTGAAGATATGGATAATTCACCTAGTCTGTTAATCAAAACTGAGTATGTATCTAAATATTGTGTCCATACTCTTAGAAATAAAACACTTTTGGGGGGACTTAGCTGTATTTGAATTATGTTTCTCTTAATAATTATGCCACACAGTGAAAAGAATTCTGGTTAATTTATGGAATTATATGGAAAGGACATTTCTAGTAAAAAAAAATATTTGGTAATTGATTTGTTCATAAGGTAACAGGTTTACCAGAAATTCTTGTTTGCAAAATAATAGTTCTCGCTACCACACATTTAGTAAAAAAAAAAAAAAATAAAGAGTAAATTTAACCGAATAAATGGTTTTTCCTCCCTCTTTTTCTCTTTTCCTCAGTATACCAACAGTATTTTATATGAATTTAAAACCATTTGCACTATATGACTAGCTGGATAATTAATAATGTGTTATCATTCTTCATCTGTTATCATCATCATAATACATCAATTATGACAGTAAATTCATCAATTTGAGAGATTTTGAAACTACTTAAACTATGGACGGGCTATATAATTTACCTAATCTGTTAGTAAAAACCAGTTTTAAAGTCAAAGTGTTGACTAGATTTAAAATATAAATAATGTAGCCATAATCTTCTTAGAAATAAAATTGTTTTTGATGACTCAGCCATTATGAAGCTGTATCTCATCAATCACGATAAAATTCATCAATTTGAGCAATTTTAAAACTGCTCACAGTATGTGATGAGGTATATAATTTACCTCATCTATTTATAAAAACCGACTTCAAAGTCAAAATGGTGACGAGATTTAAAGTATAAATAATATAGCTATAATTTCAGAAATAAAGGTCTTTTTTGACTACTGAGCATTTCTGAAGCTATGTATATTGTAATATAATAAAGGTTCAATATTGTAATTACAGCTAGAAATTATAACTTAGCAGTTTTTTTTATGAATACATATGAAATTATTTTTGCATGTTCACATTTGGTACTACTAAGATATTACGGGCATACATAAATATTTACAAAAAAATTTTCTTATTGTAATATTTGTTAATGTTGCGTTGAGGGAGTAGTAGAACTGTTTTATCACCATAATACAGCTTTGAAATACAATAATTCTTTGATATATTTAAATTTTAAAACCACTTTTTTTACAAATTTATCCTGCATCCTCTTTCTCAGTTCCTGATTATGGTCTTGTCTGATTGCACTGCACAAATAATGTGAACATTTTTCCACTCTTAGACAAAATTATGGGTATTTATAAAAAGGTTTTCTTTTCATATACCAGAACAATAATGGTCCAGAACATACCGTATTAATAGGAGAATAGTCTATAACTTATAAAGCGCTCCTGGATATCACGCTATCTAACGCATCTAGAGACTTTAAACTTTGGGAAGGTAGACAAGTTTTTTGTCTCCGAAATCAACAGAATCACCAAAATGAGTACTACATTCCAATAGTCCCTCCATTAGTAAAAGTACTTAAGACATAAAGGGTAATGGAAAACAGTCTTTTATAAAAAGAAAATAATTACATATTCATTATTTTTAACCAAAAATATACAAAAAAACATGAATTTTCCAAAGAACATTTTTCATGTTGCACATTGATGCTTTTGTATTGTCAAAAGCACACTTTCTAGACGATGTTTAATATGATATTTAATAAAAGATTAGTTTAATCATCCGCATTAAAATATATGTAATTAAACTTTTAACTAGAAAAAACAAATCAGAAATAAAATTCAAATGTAAAAAAGAATTATAACTGTTTTTTTTTTCATTTGTAAAATATTTATACGTGTTATAATAAGAAAAAATTGCGAACGTCGGATTTATTTTAAACTTTTTAGTTTAGACAAAGAAAACATAAAATTGATGTCTATAAAATAAAAGTAAAGGCTTAAATAGCAGAAATAAAGCTAATTAATTTAACCTATTTGAGACCCTTAAGTTTGTAGGAAATTCTTTGTTCTTTTCTACTTTTTTTATTATTCTTTCAAGTTTAAGTCATTCTTATTTAATTGAAAAATTATAAAAAATAAAATAATCGCTGCAATAGAAAATAAACATTCTTGGAGAAAAGCTGATTAGAAGTAAAATAGAAATTTTGAAAAAAAAATGGTAATGTTTCTCCTAGACGACATTTAAAATACCGTAAACAAGTAAAAAAACACGTTTCTACACTTTTTTCCCAAAACAATAATATTGCTAAACTGATAACTAATAACTGATTACCAACAACTAACTAATAGCTAATAACTAACTGATAACTTATAACTAAATGTTAACTAATAACTGATTGATAGCTAATGACTAAACTTATAATCCATAACTAAGTAGCATCTCGATGCTTTAATAAGGGTAACTTTACCTGACTCTTATTTAAAACTTGTACTCCTATTTTTCCAATTGGCTCATTAAGATTATTTACCTGATATCATCCAGTATGCATTCCAGTAAAATAGTAATGTTACATAATTAAGCATAAATTAGAGCTATCATCTCAGATAAATTAGGATGATGTTAAGATCATAAATAGTAAAAAGTCTTACTAACTACATTGGTTTGAACATATTTTTACATGCAAGTGAATATGATATATGTTTTGAAAAATTATAATTCATTAAATGAAAGAGCATATTTTTTAGAAGACCAGATACTATGAGAGAATAAGAAATAATACTTTCTTTAATGGAAAAAATTACGTATTTTAAGTCCTATTAAATTTCGTCTAGCACACTTTTTGTTGTTTCTTCTCAAAATTAATTGAATTCTATTTTATGAAAGCAAAAAAAGTCTCTGTTTTTTGAAGGAAAGAAAATCAGAAGATATCTGTCTAGACGAATTTAGAGAAGGTTCAGGTGCGTCTCTTTAACTTACAATAAATTAATTTTAAATTTTCCCATAGTGTCTAATAAAATTTCAGTCGGAATTACCTTAAATTTTAAAATCATCATTATTTTAACCCTTCTCATATTTAGTCCCAAGTATGGAATTATCCTCATTTTACACTGAATTTAATAGCTCAGAATAAAAATTCCTTTTTGTTTTTGTATAAGTTATTAAAAGCAATGCTTATAAACGATGTATATGTACGAAGTAAAAATTAGCTCTTTTATTAACCTTTTTTTAAAAATATTAAAAATCTTCATAATTAATAAAACGATTCTTAATTAAACGATGACTTGTCATATAATGATAAATGAATATTACAAAAGAAATATTTGAAATCTAATCAATTATTTGTATGAATTATTTAACCTTAATAAGCGTGTACGAGAAGAATACCCCAAAATTTTAATATATAAGTTAAACTATGCATTATTTATAAAATGTAGGCACTTCAATATAATAAATTACATAACGTTTTAATATTCTAAAAGACTTGCAATTATCCTAATAAAATATTTAAACTGCAGTTAATCGTTCCATATAATATGTTAGCTTAGAATAATTAAAATGAAGAAAATAATATCATAGAGTTTGTAATAGTTACGTAGTAGACATATTCAGTACTTAAGTGAACACGTTAGATAACCATTTAATGAAATTAATAAATTAATTCACGATAAAGAATGTTTCTTTCAGACAAATATGTAATAATTCGTCTAATACGAATTTTGTAATGATATATCATGTACCGATATGAATTTTTAAGTATTGATTTATCTTATAAACACACATCAGATACTGCCAAAAGGAGAGAAAAAATCTGTTCTGCTTCTTAACTAATATGGTTTATTACTATTTATTTTAGTGTTAAAGTTTTTATTTATTTTTATAAATCTTTCTTTGCTTAAATGATACGCTACACTATTGGAAGTTTTATTCTAAAATTATGGTAAAAAAGCTGGCTCCAATATTTCCATCCAATTAACCGTAAAGTTTACGATAAAGAATAAATTTTTACCTTTATGGTTTTGAAAAACGTTTGAAACTAGTATGGTTGAAAAACCATATATACCAAACTATACCATTTTCAACCATTTACAACAGGTATGGTGTCAAAACCATAAAGCAAGAAATTTAACTCGACATTGGAAATAGTTTAGCAGCTTTATTGTTCTGCTATACATTCGTGAATGAGAGTATCGTATTCTAATATCCCAAGGTCACAAATTTGGGAGAGCACTGGAAGCTCTTCACGTGTTGAACAGAATGGAGGAAATTTTGCGGTGTCAACGCTGGAACTCGAACTCTATGTTCTGTTGGTCATGAATTTGGCAGAATATCCCCCTCTGCTATAATCTGCGCCCATCTGCAAGAAACTAAGTGGCTTTATAAGGTGGGCCTAGTTGGTGCAATAAAATTCTGGTTGTGGATCCATTTTAGGTGAAAGCAGTTAATAAACAGTTTTCTTACAGTTGCCAATTTGATTGTGACCAAGTTCTGGGCTTTATGGTTAAGGGTTTTGAATAACCTAGGTACATGCTCAGGGCTTGGAGGGGAAGAAAGTTACCATTTTGATTACCATCTTTTTTATGGTTATTTGACTGTTTTGTTTTATTATAATAAAATAACAATTAAATAAATTGTTATTTAACCATTTTTTCCAAGAAATTACTGAGTATCTTACCTAAAGTATCCGGTCACCCACCTGAAAGCTTCATAGTGTAGGGGCAATCAAACCCTCAGATGAATCCAATCAAAAGTTTTTTTTTCTTGGATTTGCCTGGGCTTTTTAGATATTGTGGTTAGAATCTCTGTGATGTATGTGGGCATTCCACCCAATGATGCTCTTTTATCTGCAGGGAACATTTTCTAAGAAGGTTCATATTTTTCTTCCAGCAAGATAACTACTCCATACACCCAACGATATTTGCGTAGCGAAATAAAGGTTAAAAACTAGACTTGCCTTCTTAAATCTAAACTCCATAAATCACGTTTTGGACTAATTGAAACGCAGATTACGTAATCTGCCGAATTGATCATCATCATTGTCAGTAATCAATTATGATGAGCGTTTGGAAGTCAAATCCCATGGCTACCTATCGGGAAATCTAACTAAATGTGTGCTGGTGGTCATAAATGAAAAAGAGGGACTAGAAATCTTCAAGTCCATACCATTAGGTGTTGGGAAACTTTTGGCCAGGTAAGTGCTTAATTAAACATGAAAATTTATTGCAGAATATTTTCACCAACTTCAGCTTACGCCAACAAGTAGGATCAATTATTGACTCAGTTTTTGCAGCTCTCCTTATTAATTAGACTAATAGTATCCGCAGTAATGTGTATCAAAAGAAATTCTATTTACTAAAAGCTAATCCATCACTAAACATTTTCTTGAAAATTCTGTTTGTTTTCTTAGACACTATACTTCTTAATAAAAGCCATAGACTATGCAAAGCTACCCTCTAAAATCATTAAACATCTAAATTCTAAAACACGCGATTAATAAAATTTTTACCATTTTCTGTATGAAGCTGTTGTGTTATGCATTTTATTATGACACGTATTCGCGAAATTATTTAACGCTTCAATTAAAATTTAATAGAGCGTTTTTAATATTTAAAGCGGAAATATCGTAATGTGAAATGATGTAAATAGTTTTGTTTCTGGTATGAGTAAATTTTTTGCTTCTGTTTGATAATTTGCATATTTTTCTGCCAATAAAAATATTATTTTTTTTCCATTTCATAGAATTAGTTTTTTTTTCTTTTCTCTGATATACTCAATTGTACTTTTCAAACTTAAGGTATCAAACATGTTTCCAGCGCAATTTTTTTTAAATGGCTCAATTAAGGTTATAAAATTATAGCTTTAATTGAATTTTCGCAATTAAAGTAATTAAAATTATAAATTTAAATCTAAGCTTAAAAATTTATAAAGCATTTTTTCAAAATAAGTGGCAAATTCGAGCTTAAAAACTAGAAATTTTTCACGTCACGATAATAGCACAATAATAAATTGTAATTCATAAATTTCAAAATAAATATTTTTCTTAATCAATAGTGTGATTACCAGTGCTTTGAAATAAAATCTTAAAAACACTTTAAAAAACAAATGAAATCAAGAACTAAATCACTGTTTAATATCGGTCAATAACCAAAAATCTTTGGAACTAAAATCTTAAAAGCGTTTTTTAAAAAATCATTGAAATCAAGAACTAAATAGATTGTTTAATATGGATTTTAAATAAAAAAATTTTAAATATTCTTATTTATAACTTGTTAATAATAACAAATTCAAACTTCGAACTTGGATTTTAGTTCAAATCATTGCAAGCATTAGAAAAAATTTGCATTCAAAATTTCATAGAGTCCAATAATAAACTTTTTATGTCGTGTATGAGCGTAAAGAAATTTTCTCAAAATCAACATTCTTCAAAAAAAGCATTTGAAAAGCAAGAATATTCTGAAAAGTAAGGAAAGTCTAACAACAACAGCAAAAAAAATTAATTCTAAATCTAGTTTCTAAAAATTAATTTTATTTGTCGTAAATATATAATTTGTTCAAATGAATAAAGGTTCAAATACTCAAAGCAAAGCAAACAGAAAACAAACATTTGTGAGTTGACTCCCAGTTTCGGTTTCGTTCGTCAGCATACAAAAAAGCAATTATAACTTCAATTCTTAAATATCGGGATAAAAAAGGTTTTGAAAAGCAAATAAACTAAACTTTAAATATGATTGATAAAAGAATCAAACTTTTCGCCAAAATTGCCGATTTTTATTCCGTTGGATACTTTAAAGTTTATGTGCCTGGGTGGCGCAGTTGGTTTGTCGTCTGCCTTCTGAGCCCAAGTCTGCGGGTCCGATTCCCGGCCCAGACTTCGGATTTCCGGGGTGTCTGGAGTCCTCAGCGGCCATGTCGTATGATTATGCGGCATGTAAAAGATCCCTGGAGTGCCTCATTGGCTCTTGGCATTTCCGGCAAAATTAAATTCCTTGTGCACTTTAGCATCCAAATAGAGTCTCTGTGCTGCCATCTAGTGTGGCAGAAACTAGACGTCCAAATTAACATGACCAACGGTATCTCACCCATTGTGGTGGTCCTGAAAGAGTGGATACCACCTCTGGAGAACGCACTAGGTCTGCTCATCGGCAAGACCGATTGTGCAACTCATTGGAAATAAAATAAAAACTTTAAAGCTTATTCTGCAATTTAAAGCTTAAATAAATATTGCATTAAAATGAATTTAACTGTTTCTTAAAACTCAGTTAATTGCTTTCTTGTCTCACAATTTACAAATATCAAAAGTGTTTGGAGTTATCAGCGGACCGGCCTATGTAGGGGCACGAAACAGACCTTCCATCAGTAAGGTTCTGGTTTCGTATCCCAGGCAAGGCATGGATGTTCTTTCATTCTCTGCACTATCTGTCCTTACTATGGGAGCAACGATGGCCCACCTAATATGGTTTTAAAGCCATTATTCATTCAGTTAAAAATTGTCCTTTACTACTTTTCTACAACTTATTCCATTAAGTTGAAAGTATTCTAGAAATAGGAACAAAATCAGTTAATGATCTTAATATAACAAGACAGTTCTTGTTAATTGGACAAGTGGTAATACATTGATCCGAGAAATTCCATTTATTAAAAGCTTGTTCGCTACTCAAAAGTTCTTTTTCAGAAACAGTTACACTTCTGAAATTCTTACGGAGGAGAGAAAAGTCGGTAATCGAACTAACGAAGGACGGAAGATTTTCCTTCCTAGAAAGGAAAACAAAGTGATAAATGACTTTTGAATGAGATTAATTTTAAACAGAAAAGAGGGTCAGAGTTTACATTCAATTGAGAATTATATCTGGAATTAAGGACTCTTCAAAGATTTTCTCGGAAAAGGCATTACTATTGTTGACAAGTGAATAGAATACGTCATTTAATTCAATATGTAAAGAGGAGGCTTTCTTTTATATTAAGTGTAAGGTATCTAACTAGTGCAAAAACGTGATTTTCAGCAAAAGTTTTGAAATTGAGCTAAGTTTAAATTTAGAATTCCAGTACTCTTTCTAAAAATACTTTACTTTTGTTTGTACTCTAATTTACAAAGTTATAGCAGTTTTTGTGCAAGGCGGATACAGTAAATAGACTGAAGACAAATTTTATGACAAATGCGTGTATCACAAAACCAGATTTTTTTTCACATTTTACTTCATCTTAAACACAATATTTCTTGCTATTTTTCAAATAATTGTCTACAATTTTTCATTAGTGTTTGTGATTATAGCACATTATGCTTTGAACTATTGAAAAAGAAAAAAAAAAGTAAAATTTCATTTCTTATGCATGTTTTTTCGCTAAGATAAGTGTGGAAATTTTTGAAAATGTGCTTTTCTTATTAAATAGTTCAGAACATAATTGATACCATTCTAAATAAAATTCTCAAAATAAAAATTTTGTTTTAGGAGCTAGAAATTTTTTTAGTGTTTAGCATATGTGCAAAAAATGCCTTATTTTAACCTAAAAATAGCCCTTTTTTAATAGTAATAATTTTTCTCTGCTAGCTTTATAAATTTTTACACATATTAAAACAAATGAACTACTTTTTTAAATTTCATATTAATATTACAAAAAAGTTGTCAAAACTAGAGTTTCGAAAGTGTAAGATTTTATTTCGGAATTGTTTATGCATAATATTTTATAATTCTTCATAGGGGTATCATTTTAATATGCACTGTGCGCAAAATATAAAAATGAAACTCTCTAAAAACTCTAAAATGAAACTCTCTGCTTACAGAGTTCACATTTTAATTATTAGCCTCTTAAATTAAGTAACATTTTAAAATAATGCAAATCTTTACCATAGTATTCTAAGTGACATTAAACACTTGTGATAACTAAATTATGAGTATCATCTGACGCTAGCTTTTTACTGATTGACTTAATAAAGCTAAACACTTCATTTTTGATGATACATTAAGTTTTAAAATATTCTTTTTTAAAAAAAAAGTCTTTGCTCCATTTCAACATGAGAATTGAATATGCCATCCTTCAAATGGTTTTCTACCTTCAAAATATCTTTTCTTCACAAGTCAAGAGTTTTATTTCTCAAAGGATTCACTCTATATTATTGCTTTTTCTAACCTTTTGACTTTCAATACATTCTTGTCAACGATATAACCTTCTACTTGCGTAAAATACTGTTCTAGGAAGTATTTTCTATCATGGCAACTTAAAGAGAAAATAGACTGAAACTCGAAGTTTTTATTTCTACTTTATACTACTTTTACTAAATATTCTCCCTCAGTTTAAATATAGAATGTTTATTTTGCCTGCGATGTAAGAACACTTTACTAAGAATCTTCTATTTGCACTATATTTAAATATTTTTTTCTGAAATTCAAGCTAATTGGTTTAAATTTTTTCTTTAAATCTGTTCCATCATAAAAGCTTTGAAAAACATTTTAAAATAATAAGAGTTCTGCAACAATGAAAAATTAGGTTTAGGTAAATTGAAAAAATTCAAATATTCTAAATAATATTCAAATACTCTTTTAGATAAGTTTTATCAATACATGAACTGCATACTAACAATTAAAGAGCTAAGTGGAAGATTTTATTTTAGTGTTATTTAAATTTGCATATTTATTTTGTCAATTTTCAGAAATTTCGGTCGTAAATGAAGATACGAAGAGATAATCTCTGAGTGTTTTTGGAATGCAAAGCGATTCCAAGCGCACAAACGAAGTAATAAGTATTTTTAAAAAACATACTTTTTAGTGACAAATCACCTCGTTTAGAATCAGCAAAAAAAGAAAAAAGCTCGTCCCCAATCCCACGCGATCCTAGAGTATATGAACTATAAAATATTAATAAGTGCTAATAAGAGTTGTATTACTAGAGTACCGAATGGGAATCTTGGGCCATTGGAGTCAGAAAGGCTCGTTAAATATATCGCGGATCATGATATCGGAGATCATGAAAGAGGAATCACGTGATCACGTATCGGTGATCAAGGTGATGAAAGCGTCACGTGTCAAGAGTACAAATTTTTGCGCGTCTAAAAACACCTCAATTGGAGCTTATAAAATTCGAAAACATCTTTGTGTGAATGATCTTTTACTCAGCTTTTTCAGTTTGATGTATGAATTTTGTTATATATTAATTTTAATAAATTTATTAATTTATTTTTATTTTATTTTTACTTCATAATCGTCGTTGAGCAGCCAACTCAATTGTTTGAGTATACGACAACTAATGCTCAACTCCGAAGCCTTGTAATTTTGAACCCAATCCAGAAGACAAGAGAACTCCTGAAGTATTGGGAGAAATTTGCCTTCATGGAGGACTTTTTTGATGGAACTGACCAACATTTGCGTTGCATGGAGAGAAAAAAACATGAAAACTTCCCATGGTTAGCCTGATGGCAAGGGGACTCTAACCCGTGATCCTTCTACCACTGAGAATATTTTACGTCAACACTGTGGACGGTGCAAACGATTCGTATCGACTCGTAATCGCTAAGGTTCAAACATGGATCTCCTCGTTGGGAGGTGTACGCTCTATTTCTTGAGCCTTCAATATATCTAATTATTTTTTTACAAAATTCCGATAGATTTTCAGGAAAAGAAATTAATAAACGATTTCTTTCAATGCATAAATAGAACAAGGCTCTCACTAAACGTATTTTTTCACAGAAATATGAGGAAAAATTATTTCATCTGCATTTCTGGACAGATTATTGAACGTTTTTTAACAATCAAAATAATCCATGTACAAAATGTATAGAAGCATAAGATTATGCTAGAAGTTGTCTTCGACTTTGACCGTTCGTAGAAATTTGTTTTCAATTTTAACAATTATCAAGTGATGTCCGCGATAACGCAAAGTTCTCAATATATTGAACTTTAAAACTAATTTAAAATCTGTCCGGCCGTCATTAAATCGCACACATCACCAAACACCAAAAATTCGAGTTAGATACATTTCATTATAGCACATCGGCTGAGAAGTTTCCTGCCTGACATATAGATGGGGGCCTAAATGCAGAATCAGTATTTTGTTTAGCAAGTCCTAACCTTCAAATAAAAGGTGTTAAAATTTTATAACGGTCTGTAGATTGATTTTAAAGCTGCAGTGATTTTAATCGAACACCAATTTATATTATGGAAGCAATGGGTAAAAAAGAATTTCGTGTTCTTATTAAACATTGTTATTTAATGGGGAAAAAACACGGTAGAAACTAAAGCTTGGCTCGATAAGTATTATCCGGATTCTTCAGCAGGAAAAATCGACCATTATTGACTGGTCTGCTGATTTTAAACGTGGTCGTACAAATGTTGAAGATGCGCCACGCTCTGGACGCCCTAAAGATTATGTTAAACCGGAAAACATAGTAAAAGTCCACAAAATTGTTATTAAAAACCGCAAAGTGAAGTTGCATGACATAGCTGATACTCTAAATATATCAAAAGAGCGTGTAGGCTTTATTTTCCACGAACATTTGTTTATGAGAAAGCTGTTTTCGAAGTGGGTGCCGCGTATGCTTAACAGTTGACCAAAGACAACAACGAATTGATGATTCCGAGAGCTGTTTGACGTTGTGTCAGACACCACCCATTCACCCGCACCCACCCTATTCACCAGATTTGGCTCCTAGTGACTTCTACTTGTTTGCAGACTTGAAAAAAATGTTCTCGGGTAAGAGATTCGAATGAGGAAGTGATTGTCGAAACAAGCGCCTATTTTGAGGTCAAAGATTAAAATCCAAGATTAAAACCAATCTACAGATCATTATGAAATTTTGATACCTTTTATTTGAAAGTCAGAACCTGCTAATCAAAATACTAGTTCTGCATTCAGGGTGTCATTTCTATGTCAGACCGGAAACTTATCAACCGATGTGTTATATTAAGCAGCAGAAATATTAAAATTATTTTCCTCTCAGTCGTGAGATAAGAAAGATAGAAAGCTCATCACAATGCTCTATTACGCTGTACGTTTTTGTTAGGTTATATATATATATATATATATATATATATATATATATATATATATATATATATATATATATATATATATATATATATATATATATACATATATATATACATATATATATATATATATATATATATATATATATATATATATATATATATATATATATATATATATATATATATATATATATATATATATATATATATATATATATATATATATATATACTAATGTTCGAAAATGGCAGGAACCTTCACGAACAAGTGGTATAACAGTATTCTGCCCATGAATCTAAATAATTATTTGATATATAAATAATTATTTAACAGCTTCAAAATTATTTCTTGAGACAACATAACATAATGAATCTAAACAAATACTTAACGTCTAACTACTTATTTAACACACCTTCTAAATTAGTACTTAAGATAACCTAACAAAATGAATTATAATAGATGACGATCATCCTTCAAATTTGGATATTGAATTACCCGCGTCTTTTGTACAGCGTTTGAGAAATAAATGCTTTTATGCAGATTCTGATTTTCAACCTTATTTTTCAATATTTATTTTATAATATAAAGATATACAAAATTAAATCTAAGAATCAGCTAAAATAAATATTTTAGAATTTATGTTTCAAATTCGAAGTTTATTATATACTTCCCTGCATCCGATTTATTTCCTGCTTTAGGTTTTGATTGATTCCATCAAGATCATTTCAGAAAAGTCTGCGTTTAGTAAATCTTTATTTTTGAAATTTTGAATATTTTGTTTTTTTTCCTTTAAAAGATCTCGAATACATTTTATTTTTAGATATAAATAAAAACAGTAATAATGAGTTTCAACGCCTTCGAAAATGTGGATCAGTTCGAATTTTTAATAATTTTAAGCCTTTTTATGTACAATAGTCAGACAATTATTTTTTGGAGACATTGCAATTTCATTAAAGAAATAAATTTTTAAATCTCAGTTAAGCTTATTTCATAACGACTTTTAAAAAATTAATGAAATCGATGAAATACACTTTTTAAAATGTTTTTTTTTTAAGGAAAAGATTAATTATAAATAAACTCTTATTTCGAAAATTTATTTTTGTTGCTATTTGTTAATTTGAGATGCAGTCCATTTAAGTTTAATCATTTTAATTCAGTTTTTCAGGCATTGATGATAAAACAAAAGATTTGATAGCAAAATGAAAGATTTTAATCTTTATATTTAAACAAAAAACAAAACACTTTTGTTGTTTCTTTTTAATTTTCTTACAAAAGATATTTGAGATAATGTGATTTTCTTACTCGACAGAAAAATTAATTTAAAAAACTTAATCTTCCCCTTTTGTTACAAATTTTGTGAGATCTAAGCTTTCAAGTTCCAACTTGTAGAAATGACAAACTCGTTGTTTTTCTTTTTCTTTTTTTATCAAATTTAGCTATTATGCTTTCACATTGTTACTATACGCTTCCTTGACTGATTTGCAAAATTTCTATAAATATGCTGTTTCCCTTTAAAAAATAAAAGCAAGGACATAGCAGATTATTTTTTTAGTATATGCTGTTCATTTTATTTAGTATACGCTTTTAAAGTTTTCATTTAAAATTACGGTTAAATAACCGGAAGTTGACCGTCAATCCAATTAACCATATAGTTCACGATAAAAAAAAATTTTTTTTTACCTTCATGGTTTCGAAACCGCTTACTGCTAGTACGGTAAAAAAACTATTTATAAAAAACAGTACGGTTTTTTAGCCATTCGAAACTAGCATGGAAATAATAGACATTTTTGTGTTAAGCAGCTTTATGGTGCTGCCATTTGTGCGTAAATGATAGTATTAAATTCTAATAGTCCAGGGTAACAAATTGTTGAGTGCAAGACACTGGAAAAATCTACATGTGCTTAAAGGAATGGAAGAAATATTGTGGTATCAATGCTGGGACTTGAACTTCAATTCTGTCGGTCATGAGATAGATTAATTAGCCCTCTTGTCTGTGCCCAGCTGCAAGAAACTAAGTGTCTGTATGAGCTAGGTTTAGTTTGTGCGATAAAGTTTTGGTTTCTTAACCGTATTGGAAGAAAGCAGTTAATAAACGGTTTACTCACAATTAACAGTTTGAATATCATCTATCCAAATTAAAATAACAATTAAATAAATTGTTATTTAACCATTTTTTCAGTTGCTTCGCATATGTAACCGATATAAAATGGTTGGCTATCAGCCATTATTTCATAACTCAAAAGCAACGCAGTGTTATCTCAATAAAATAAAGATTTTAACAAAACTACAAAATACTAACATATTATCCTAATTATAGAAAAATAGTAATAAAACATATTAAATATGTAAGCCCTAATTGTTAGAATTTTGAACCCTGGTAATTTATAGAACATTTTACGACGAAAAGGAATGTATAAAATGGAATAAAGTGTTCACTAGCATTTGATTAAAACGATACATTTCAAGGATGAATTTAAAAACTAATGAAGGGATCTTTTTTTTTTTTCAAAAAATATACAATTTGCATCACAATTAATAGAAGGCTTCTGTTTTCCTGCTATCTTCTTTATGCACCCTTTACGCATTAAATAAATAATTCCAAGAAACTGGAGCGGAAAAAGTATACTTGATTAAAAATAACTTATTTGACTTTAAAAAAAAATATAGATGGTAAATAGTCGGCTAGTTTCAAACATTCAAAAATACGCGCCTTTTCTAAAGACTTTCCAGGCGTGTATAAGGAAATAAGAAAAAGAAAAGTGATTTGAAACAAAAACGTAAAGTTGTCAAAGAAAATTAAAAAAAATAAAAGGGAATAACTAAACTAGAAAAACTAGAAAAATAGAAAAATCAGCAGAAAATTCTTATTATGTATAACTTAAACCATTTTTACCTATATACAATTCCATTACAATTTATCCAACATACATTATAATTTATCCAACATACAATATAATTTAACCAACATTCAACGTCTTTAATGTCTTGTCTCAAAATATTATTTAAATTGAATCCAAAAATTTCCGGGTTTTCAAGAGAAATTGAAACTGAGAGGCTACTTCCAAATTTTGCATTAAAAAAGTAACAAATTTTAACGATGAATGAAAAGCTGGCTACGTTCTTTTAATCAAAGCATATTTTAAATTACGGCGACTACTAATGTAATTTAAAATAGATTTTCCAGTGCAATGCTTTGCTTAATGTTTCGAGTATAACACGGTAATATGGGTCTTATAATGGCTTTTTATCTAATACAAATAATAAGTCTTGGATATTTCATATCGGTCAGCGTTGACTGATATCGTCAAAGAGTAACAAATTTAACATGCCCAACAGTGAAATAATAAATAAACAAGCAATAAATAAGCATGCCATTCATGTGAAACAATAAATAAACAAAAAATAAATTCTTGGAATAGTAATGATTTTTTTAATTATTTTTCGCCAGTCTTGTCTTTCCACCAAATGCTATGTAAATGGAGGTAAAGGGTTCGCATCAAAGCATAATTATAGATGTGCAACAGAAAAAAAAGTTAGTAATAAGTATGTAAAAAAAACTTTGTTTTTGATACGTATTGAGTCACATCCTTCATGAAAATAAATGTCTGACTTTTATAAAATTGTTGTCCCGCAGTGGACTGATCGTTAAGACACGGTTCCCAGCAGAACACCCAAGTCAAGCATCACTGGCTGCGGTCAGTGTGCGGGTGGGTGACCACTTGGATCAGTCTGTGTAGGGACCGAGGGTGTGCGGTATTGGTTCTCGTTTAACTGCGCTACAGTAAAATGCTCGACTTCGCGCGCAGGTCGTCGGGCTACCGACGCGGGGGTGCCATCCCCTCCGCAGAGGATCAAAATTTTGATGGCATGTCTTCGGATCATCCTCCGGGATGTTTCCCAGACCGTCGCCAATAGCCCATTGTGCAGCTCTAGTGTGGTGACGTAAATTAACAACAACAACAACAGCAATATAAAATTACTAAGCCGATAGCATGAAAAATGAGAAAAACAGTACAAAAGTATTAAACCCACTACCTCTAAGCTTCTGAGAATTTGGAATAACAGCATCCCGCGTCAATGGAAACGCAATAATTTATGGTTGTTTTCACGAACCTCATCGTGAAGTATTGCTTTTCCGCTAACCGCTCCGAAGCATATACATTAATGGGTTCGAATCCCGCTATAACATACTATGTTTTGTAAAAATATATTATCTGTTTTTCGAACTGAAAAGAGCTTTTAAGACGTTCTTTATAACATGAAGATTAATAAATAAATAAATCCCTCTACCTCATAAAAGATGTATAAAACTCTGACTATAGTATGATATATCTGAGTATAATATCTTTAAAACACTATAACTAAACATTTGCAGTTATCATTTGTGTCCCTTTAACCCTTGTTATAATTGATAAATTATATTAGAATAAGAAATATTAACAGTCTTATCTAACTCCCAACAACCATTTAAATAAACCGTAGAAGCTTAAACGGATTTATACCTTTTCTACTTGGTAAGCGGCAAAAAGATCAGAAAAATAAAATTACTAGATGAATGGTAAAGTGATTTATAGTTCCGGAGATGTTTATTTTATTTATTTATTCATTTATTTTCCGCAATACTTTAGAGCAGTGTTTCCCAAACTTATGACTTTTGTGTAACCTTTCTAAATTTTTCGTAACACTGTGTACCACTAATAAAAAAATGAATGTATTTTTACTATAAAACAATTGCACAAAAGTTAAAAATCACAACTGGCTGTTGATACCACTAATTATTAACTGTTAACCCTGCAAAAAATAGCCAATAGAAAAATACGTAACCGTAAATTTTCATGGCTAGCTTTATTTTTAAATAAAATTTTTTGAAATTTTCGTTTGTTGTAAGATATTTCGCATAAGAACGCGTATCCCCGCTATACTGTTCCCGTAACCCTGGGGGTACGCGTACCACACTTTGGGAAACACTGCTTTAGAGGATGGCATAAATACCATTTTTTTAGTTACATTTACTTTTGAGATTCTTATTTTTTATTAAATATATTGTAATAAGAACAATAAATTAGGAAAGAGGAATTTTCGGTAAGCAGTAACAACAGCGAACAATAAAATTACCATATTAATAACTTCAATATCGTATA
Source organism: Parasteatoda tepidariorum (assembly GCF_982258835.1). Classification (NCBI taxonomy): domain Eukaryota; kingdom Metazoa; phylum Arthropoda; class Arachnida; order Araneae; family Theridiidae; genus Parasteatoda; species Parasteatoda tepidariorum. The sequence continues at coordinate 45,042,917 of NC_141756.1, forward strand.
CTTCGGTTTAATTTTTAAGTATACTTTGGATTAATTATTGGGGTTTCTTTCATTAGAAATATCTTTACTAAAGTATGGTGATTTTGACTGAATTTTTTCTCTGTGTGTTAGAATTCTTTTAGCTTGATTGAGTAGCTACTAATTAATACACAATTTGATTCATAGTATGTCTAACAGATTGTGGGATCAATTTGACCCCACAAATGTGCATCACATAAGGGAAACAGTTTTGCACTCTTAAAAAGTCTGTTCCGAAAGGCCTACCTGAAATTTTCATCGAAATAAAATAAATGAATTAGTTAGAAAAGATTAATGACTTAATTTCAAAACAAATATCTTTTTGTTACTTGAAATTTTCCTCATAAAACACAAAATTAATGCATGCTACTCAAAAAAATCATAATATTTATATATATGCTTATGTGTATGTACCTTCTACAAATCCGCAATTCTGAACCTATACGGTCCAAATTTGGTGTAAATATGTTATAATATCTGTCTACTTTAAAGCACTCGTTGATTATCAGATTTTACTCTATATCCTCAAGATTAAGTTTTCCACAGGATTTGATAAATATTTCATAATGTGTCCGATTTGCTAACTCTTAACAATCAAAAATTAGTCTTATCACATTTTTTAAAGAATTATTTACTTTTTGGTTTCCTATGTTAGTTTATCAAAAGTAAAATCAACGTTAGTAATTTCGAAATTTATGCAAATGACCTCACCAAACTTGAATTGTAAAAGATATATGAGACTGCTTTTGTCTCATATTGATACTCTTTTGAAGAGTGTTTTTATAAGCTTAATTAAAGAAAACTCAACACAAACCAATAAAATAAAATTTAAATTATCTATTGTAAACCATAGAAAAATTATGCTAAATTCTTAATATCACATTCTAAGTGGTACTATATGCATAGTTAATATTCCTTTTAGTAAGTTGAAATTCTTTTTTGATTTTTTATTTTTTTTTATTTTCCCATATTCCAAGTAACGTTATACAGAGTTTCTATCAGCATCCCTCAACCAGAACAGATTCAATGTGGGTCTATACAGGTTAACTTTAATCATTTCTACGCTGTACACTCCAGTCTTAACTAAAATACAGTCTTGACTTATTAACTACACTAACAGTTTAGCTACAATATGTTAAGATGGAGAAGCTGTAAAAAATTCTTTTGGGAAATTTAGTTTTTTTATCTGTATTTCGTTTTTTATGGATTTTACAGTTAATGTTCCTTTCATAAAAAAAAAATTTTTTAAAAGGAAATTGTACCCACGCTCTCACCGAATAATGAATTTCCTTCAAACTATTAAACTTTAATTCAGATCTTCAAGGCAAACTACACAAAAAATAAGCATCATTTCTTCTTTTGTTTTTTTTTTTTTCATTTATGATTAGTTTCGTTTTACTTTTTTCAATGTTTCTCTTCCGGTTTTTTCTTCTTCTTTAATCCATCGATGCAGACATTTTACATTTCCTTCGTAATTTTACATATCTCTGATATTATTTTATGCAAATTACTTTATTTTTTTATTCTTTATTCTTTGTTTATCGAGAGATATTGTATTTTCTGTTTTGTATTTTCTTTCATCATTAGAAAAACCCACTGCATTTCACATACGATAATACAAAATAGGATACATTGAGCAATTTGTTTAGTTATAGTCTCAAGCATATAAGACGAAGAAAATAGGGGTGTAGTATTTCATAGTTAAATATTGATAATAATTTTAGTGTAGTCAAATTAAGTTACAGTTGTCCAAATATTCAAAATAATAACCTAGGACCCATTAGGATTTGTTGATGAATTCTCATGATGCGCCTTACATGAAATTCCAACAAAGACCTGTGATAGATTAAGAGGGAAGGGATTTTATTTTATTTTATGACCGCCGTTGAACAGTCGACCCAATTTTTGGGTTTACGACTACAAATGCTCAACGCCGTAGCCTTGTAATTTTGAACCAATCCAGAAGACAAGGAAACTTCTGTATCGGTACCCCCAGAGGTATTTATTTGTTATGGGAACATGGAGGACTTTGAGACTCGACAGATTTAACGTGCATCAGTCACCATTTACTACACGGGGAGTCTTCGACCAGCAGGGACCGTACCCACGAACTCTTGGACATGGGCCCGGCACCCCACTGACCAGGCTATCCCGGCCTAGTAGAGACAATTTAATTTTACATAGACAACTAGCAGCGTTACATTACAGCCACAAAGAATGGACATCGACAATAACAGTACAATATAAAATAGCTAGCCACGTCACAGGTATTTTTTTTTCTTTTTTTTTAAACATTTAACATAAATGGCCATCACGGGTAGCTGAAAAGCTACGGACTCACTGTCTGTCTCCAGGGACTGGGAGCAGGGTCAGTGGTGAGGCTTGTGTGGTATGTATGTTTTGTTTATGTTGTGTTGCGTGTTTTACCTATTTTTCTTATGAGTAGTAGTTGAGGCGCAGTGTTTTAGCGGATCATGATATAGATTACTGTTTTTTATTGTGTGTGCGTTTATAGACAGTTAAGCCATCTCTTGTTTGTGTGGATCGAGCTTAAGTTTTTTTTTTTTTTTTTTTTTTTTTTTTTTAATTTTATTTGCCTTACGGACAACAGCTTGAGTTGACTGACTGCCTGCCAAATGCTTGCTGGTCAGGGGTGGGGCCAGAGTGTGTTTTTATGCTGCAGCAATGGTTTGCCTGGAGCCCTGACACCTCAACATTGTATTTGCTGCCAGTATTTTTACAAAGTTATTATATGGTTTATGACATATTGTCTGTGATGTTTCTGGTTATGGCTAGAATATTTATTAGTTTTTGCATAATATGCTTGTTTTTGAAACTGTCTGCAAATATCGTTCTGCCTTGTTCATTGGGTTTTTTGAGGTGGTATGATTCAGTTAGTGGGCAGTCATGTAGGTAGTGACTTGGGGTACCTGTGTCATCGCATGGGCATGTGTCTGTGTTTATTCGCTGCATCCTGTGTAAGAATGAGGGGAAGAAGCCATGTCCTGTAAGGAATTGTATTGCTGCTGGATGGCCTATGAGTCGGTCTGTGTCTACTTTAGGATAATATGATTTTGTTGTATAGCCTTTTTCATTTTCGTCCCAGTATGCTTGCCAAAGTTTTTGTGTGATGTTTTTAAGTTTATTTCTCAGGCTCGATGGTGGAAGCAGAACACCGCTGGGAATCCCGTGACCTGCTGCTGCGTCTTTAGCCGCTAAATCCGCTGCTTCATTGCCTATGTTACCTGTGTGCGCTGCCACCCAGTGTATTTGTGTGTTGCATTTTCTGACTAGGTGTTCTAGTTGTCTTTGTGTTGTTGCCACGTGTGGGTCTTTTTGTTTCGTTTTTCTAATAGCGTGTATACTAGCCAGACTGTCTGTGAAAATTGTTGCATCTTTGCAGCTGTGTGTCTCTAACCAATTGATGGCTTCTTTGATGGCTAAAACCTCTGCTTGAAACACTGTGTTTTCTTGTTTTAACGTAAATTTGTATGTATCTGTATGTTGGTTGTTGTGGTAAACACAGAATGCAGCTCCCACGCCATTGTCTGTTTTGGAGCCATCGGTGTAGATTTGTACCGTCGTTGTTTTGCTAGTACTAGTACTTGTTGGTAGGTTAGTGTATTTATGGCTAGTCTTATGGGCCGGGTGGACCATATGTGTTTTTATCTTTTGTTGATAATCACCCGCTTTTATATTGTATTGTGTGTTTTCTTGATTGAATCTTAGTGTGTTAGCTAGTAGTGCTTCTTTTTGGATTTGCAGGTGCAATGGCGGAAAACCTGCCAGAACATTCAGACCTGGTGTGGGTGCTGTTTTGAATGATCTTGTTATTCTGACTAGTAGGGGCCGCGGCACCTTGTGCAGTTCTTTGATCGCGGTTTTATTTAGTTCCGTACCCCAAGCTGCTGCAGCGTACGTAAAGGCCTTTTCTGCTAAGAGGGAAGGGATTGGAAAAATAAGGAAGAAAAATAAATAATGATATTTATACTCTGCTCAGCAGGAATTGAAAGTTGAAATAAACATAAAGGTTTGACGCAAATTGCAAACATTGCCCTTATCTACTGGTTCTTCACTGAGTAGGTGGTTCTTTCTTTACTTACCATTGGTCAGATTAGCGCTGCTTGTCAAATCTTTGGGGCCAATTAGCTAAAGGTCTTGCCAAGTATACGAAGGCTTTGAATGCATTCGCCATTAGTTCACGGTAAGCAGAATACATGAAAAAATAAAAGTTATGTATTGTTTCCGATATAGCTTTTACCATTAAATTGAATGAGTCCACCTACTGGACAATAAGATCAATCTAATCTTACGTACAAAAAGTACAATTTTGTACTTGTTACTTATTTACACACCTTACATTATTATCAAAACGAGAGAGGTATTTTTTTCCTATGTATTTTTTTCCGCTGTATCAACAGTTATCAAGCAAAAGCCACTAGATCTAATATTTTAGAAATTTTAAAAAGTTTTTTATGTAAAAAAAGTACGTTTTTTGTATTGTTTAAATAAACAACTGTATTGCGCATAAATAAAAATTCCAGAAGTGTAAATATCCATAAGTTAAATATGGAACATCTTGTACATAAACCTTAAAAACTTTTAAACTATAAGACACATTAACACGTGTTTGGTATTATATGACGCTTTATAGAAGCATAAATGGGAAAAAATAATTCACTTGGGAAGAGAGCAATGTCAATTGCGCAAATAAGTAACAAGTACTTTTTGAACATGAAAACCCTATATCAACTAAAATATCCATTCGATTGTCCCGTGCTTCGTCTCATTCGATTCTACCTTCGGAAACTACTGGGGAAATAATATCTAATTTGTCTAAATATTATTTGTTTATGCCTAAATATTTCCTCCCTTTTTTTACCCCTCTTCCTGCCAAAACCAGTTGCGGGATATTATATAATATTTTTATGTGAGACCATCTGAGATCCCAATGAATAAATTCCAATGGGACCTAGTTTGTCATTTTGAATATCTATCTCAAACTCTAATTTGACTGCTTCATTTTCCTTTCGTTTTCAAATTGTGATTTACAGTTTGAACGAATCAGAGTTTCAAATGTATTAAAATAATAAACAAATATTCTTCGTTGTAATTATGATTAAAAATGATGTTTAAGATTTAGAGTCTATAATTACTTCAAAAATGTAGTAATTAGACTCAAAATCAAATCAGACTCTAAATACAATGTATGTTTTATTGTTTAACATAAAAAATTTATTTCAAGTTATTGGTAGGAAATATAATAATTATAAATTATCACTTTTTGCAGACAAAGCATGTTAAATAGATTTAACTTTTGCAATTGCACTGAATTATAAACAGCGTGATGTTATGTAGAGGCTCTACCAATTTAAATTTTTCTCATAAAAATAAATATTTTATATAAATATGTTTAAAAACACTAAATTTCATACTTTTGTATCAAAAATGCAAGCAGTAGCAAAACATTTTATAATATAATTCATAAAGTTTTTTATACTTGAATAAATAAAATACTTCCATTCACCAAATTTTATACCTTCAAAACATAATTACTTTTTAAAAAAACATTCTATTCCATTTACCGCAACTGAAAATGATTTCAATTTCCTCCTACAATTTAATTTCTGCCGTACTCTTTTTGTGTTTTAAAACAATCTCTTTTTTATCCTCTACACGAATTTCTCTTCTTGCGAAAACTAAAACTCTAATTTTCCAACGGAAAATAAAACTTTTTTTTCCAATGTGATTTAATAAAAATGAAGGCTTCATATAAAATTTATTTTCGCTATCACCAAATTCGCTCAGCATAGAAAATCTTACAGCCACATTCTTCCAAGGGACCTTGGCTTCGTAGAAGAAAATTTCTGCTGCATTATTGAACTAAACCAAATGAAGACTGGTGCCATATACAGCCATGTGGGAAAGGACGAAAAAGGTTGGTAAGAATCTTGTGGGACTGCTTTAGAAATTCTCACTGCTTATGAAACGAAATGAGGAAGCTGTCATTTTTATTTCTACGCCATTTTTCGTGGAATCCTCGCCAGTCCACTACTCTAGGGACCAGGTGGATGGAAAAAGATGATATTATTTTGTTCTTTTTCTCACTTCTTTGGCGTTAGATTCAAACCAGTCCGTAGCTTTGCAAGAGAAAATTTTGGCTTTTTCCTGCAATATCTGTTTTAACTTTTCTTTATAGAGTTTCTCGGGGAAAAATCATTCTCTCTTTTTCGCATTTTTTTTCCTCTTAAGAGTTGAAAATGTTTTACAAAGACAAACGTAATCTTTTTAAATGTCAGTGGAAATGTTTAAAAATTAAGCCTAACACTAACTGTTTCTTAAAACATAAATATAGAGCAAAATATAAATTAAAGCTCAAGTAAGAATAAGGTGTGAAAATATGGTATAATACACTTTTGAACAACACTGATCTGCTGATCAGCTGCGCATGATGTAGAATCTATAACAAGCTTACATAATGTAAATACCTCCATCAATGCATTTTCAATCATATATACTGATCCAATCTGCTGATCGTAATTGTTTGACAAAGAACTTATAACATGTGTATACTGCATTTTCCTTAATTAGTAAAAATTCAATAGAGAAGTTTTAATTGTCAAATTATAATTATATTGAAATAATATCGTGCAAAAACAATTTGTTGTTTAGTATCTGGGAAGATAAAAGAGGATTGTAGAGTAATTGATTGTAGAGATAAACGAGGGAAAGAGGATTGATCAAAAAGTAATAATTGAAAAGTAATCAATGAAACTCGCTTGATTTAAAGAAAATATTAAAGCAAAGCGCTAACATATTTGGTCAACCAAAAAAAACTATTTTTGACAGATTTTCTAGAACTTTTTTGATAAGAAGTTTCTCTAAATGCTGATTTACGGAATCAATAGATGTGATGGAAGTTACTTTATTCAACAATGGTAAATTTCATAACGTAAACACAAGGTAAAACAATATCAAAAAAATATTTACATATTTCTGAACGTAATGAAGAACAGGTAGACGAAAAAGAAGGAAGATAAAGAAAAGAAAAAGAAAAATTTCATTTCATTAGTCATTAGTTCATCAGTCATAAGTCATTAGTTCAGCCAACAAGTTCCACAATTACAAGTTCATCTTCCTACGGAGTACCCTGTTTTGAACCGCTACTCCCTGAGAAGAAAAGTATTGTCAAAATGACATGAGTATGGTTAAGTTTGCTGTGTTTCTGGCTCCACGGGAGCACCAAAAAGCTCAGATATTTTTACCTAACTGCTTTGGTCACGATTTCGATAAAATTAAGAATAAAATATGGTTATATAACGCGAGATAAAATTTGGTAATTGTGGTAAAATTTGGTAATTTTGTCATTATACCTTACACCTTGGCATGAAAAACATTAATTCGGTTAAATTTACTCTTCAGTTTTGTGTTTTTTACTAAATGTGTGGTAATAAGACTTGCAAATTTGGAAACCAGAATTTACGGTTAACCATTTCCACATGAACGGAAAAATTTCTATAAGAATGGTTTAAGTACGGTGTATTTTAGTTTAATTAACCAGAATTAAAAATATTTTTATCAGGAATGTCATTACCATAGAGTACGGTAATTTTACCAGATAATTTTTTTCTCTTTGCTTGACTACTAATTGACTTATTAGAAAACTCAAACTCTGTACTCTCTTATAAGAAAGGTCAAAATTAAATCTCTGTCACAAATGAAAACATAAGCTTTCAATGATTCAGACCTTTAAAATCAGAATGGAGGGCCATTTTTTAGCGAAAATAGCTGATCAAAATTTCGACAATTTCAATCGCTTCCTAATAATATTATTAGACAAGCATTCAATCACTTTTTGCATGATAGAAATAGTAAATATTGAAAGCTCTAAAAATATTTTCATTAGACTTAAAAGGAGAACTTTTAAATTGAAATTCAAAAATAAAAGTAATTTTTGAATTTGCCGCTGTTAAAACAAAAATTATCATTTTCTCGTTGATCTTGTATCACCACCTGAAATTCGTCTTCGCGTTTATTTTTAACTGGGACATCTTAAAATTATCTCTTTTAACTTTTTTTCATTTTATTATTTCATTCTCTTTAGTTGTAATTTTATTCATAAAATTAAAACATTTTAAATAAGAACAAAGATCTGAAATTCAATTGCAACCGTGACGAGAACAGTTACAGTTAAGAAAAATAAAACGCCAATAAGAGGACACTTATTGAAATTACATTTTCTGTTTATAATTGAATCCATGAGATTCACCGTAAAATTATTAAGTAATAAAATATTTTAACACTACATTTAAATAAATTTATTTCAGTAATAAGACATCATTCTATGCGTATACTCATTTACATTTACAATCGCGAGAATTTCACAAAAATTCAAATAACAGAATAATCAGCTCCATATTCGAACTAATTTCCAACTTTAAAGCCAAATTTAAACTAACATTTTATATTTTAACTAGGCAGCTGCTGAAGAGGTAGCCGTAGGTGAGCGAATATAAATGAACTCTCCGCCCAGCCTGATAACGAAATCACGTACTGTAGAAAGGCGAACTTTAGAGGAAATATTGCGGCTTAATTATGTTGGTAAAATGCGACAAGTCTCGCAGTCGTTCCTGCATATTACGTACTATGTTAGACGAGGAATTTGACGTAATTTTGCAATTGGAATCCTCCGAACGAGGCGAGGAGAATGAACTGGAACATACTTTCGTAATTTCGACTCGTTTCGTAATCTAGGAAATTCTGCGTAGTGAAAACAATCAAGCCTTTTGGGCTATAGCGCTGTAATCACTCCCCAAGGTAGTTGAAAATAACTGAGATTTATGTTTATTTGAGTAAAAGAAAGTAACATTTTGCTGTTGGTATTAAAGTTTTATGTATATAATGTCACTGATTTTAAATATAAACCTAATTAAATGATATAGCTATCAATAAATGCTCGCGACGCGTGCACGTAAATATTATAAAATAACCAAAACTGCATTTAAATAATACTCGTGAACTTTGTTAAAATACATTACACATATTTTATGAATAAAAAGGAAAAATCTAAATTTCCTAATTCGCGATTCGCGATCGCAACGAACTATAGGGGGCGTTGTTGTATGAGACGCTTACCTGCGATTTCCATATGAACCGTCATTCAGTTACTCTGGAGACGTCGTTAATGTAGCGTGTAGCATTGCAACGTTCCTTCTTTAATGTGGCTTATTAAATTTAAAAAAGAAAAATGTTTGATCTTCTTTCTTGTACAACCGAAAACAAAATGGTATCTCTTTTTATTAGAGAAGGAATATCCAAAACACATCGGAAAAATATTTGTACATTAACAGAAAAAAATATGTATATTCTTATAAGAGTTAAAACCTAATGCCCGAGAAATAGTATTACTACATTTAATGATATAACATGAAAGGCCCATTTAAACTTTACATTCTATAGTTTTAAGAATCATATTAGTTCAAAAATTAAAATGAACAAAAAGTATACATAAGCCTCATAATTTTATGAAATTTAATTTTGTAAACAACGTTTTTCGACAACAATTTTTATCAAAAAATTTCAAGTTTCAATAAAAATCATTATTTAGAAACTAAGACACGTAAAATAAAGAATGCTGACGAAACAAAAACAAAAAAAAAAAACAATTCTTTTTTGTCGCCATTTTTAGTGCTACGAATATTCGTCTTTGGGATTTGCCAAAAACAAAACAAGATGCAATTTTATTTTTTCAGGAGGGAAATATTTGACCGAAAAAACGAAAATGTACCAATTCCCACAACATAAAACTTTATCTTGGCAAACGTACATTTTGGAAATGTTATTTCATTTGGAATCTTATTCATCAGAGTTCATATGGCGATATGATTGTTTTGAATCTATGCTAAACTCTATATCGGCTCATTTTCCACCGAAATCCAATTAACTATTTTGATTTTAAATAAAGTGTTTTATTTTATGAACTGTCGCAAAAATTTTAAGTGTAGATTGGCGGCACTTAAAAACCGCCAAATCTGTAGCGGCGGTGGCGTTAATACGTCGTAAGTACCGAATTTTTATTCCATACTTTTCTGAATCATATTATTTCAAACATTGGAATATACAAGAAGTATACATAAACACATAATGTTATACCATTTAATTTTTCAAAAGTATTTTGAGAACAATTTTTATCAAAAAATTATAAACTAAAAAACGGAAAATAAAGAATTCTTAGGATAAAAAAAACGATTTTAAGAATTATTAACATTGAAATAAAAACTTTCATATTGTTTCTTTTTTTATTATTCTTATAGTTCTTAATCAGACGTAAAAAACCATTCTGTAGAGAACCATCATCAAATAAAAAAAAATATTTACAAGCTAATTTTTTATTGTAAAAATCATTGCACTTACCTGATTTATGATTCCCGGAGAATTCCAAAATGATAAGTTCCTTGTTTGAAAACTTTATTCTCAAATAATAGATACATAGTTTATACCTTCATTACTTTTAGATAACATACTACACAGCAAAATTTTATAATTGATATGAATTTGAATATGTAGCTAAAAACAGAATAGCTGAATTCTAGTTGAACTTATTCTTTCAAAATTAAAAAAAACTTACCAAGAAAACGATTTAAATTAATTAAGAATCAGCACAAATGGCACTATTTCAAGTAACTTGGATAATTTTTTATTGTTGTTTTCCGAATTATATGGATACAGAAATATATACTATTCTATAACGAAGAAGAATATGCTATAACTATTACAATTCTGTATGTTCTGAATTCATATTTATTCACTGGAATGACGAAAGCAATGTTGACTTCACTTTAATTCGTAATGAATTGAAGACAGAAGAAATGCATTTTACCTTAATACACACATCTGTAACAGTATCCGAAATCGGAAGTCATCAGTTGCAAGTTTGTTGATAATAGAAATTAAAAATTATTGAGGAATGTTTCTTCAAATGTTTGGCGTGTTCTGTTCCTGAAAGATTTACTAATATTCTGGAGATTTTTTTCAAGTTCTTCGGCCTTTTCCTTAGGGAAATTTTGTTTCTTATTTGCTGCTAAAAAATGGCGTCTGATTCAGTCAATGACTTTGATGGAACTAAATGAAAACGTGATAAATTAATGTCCGATATTTACAGGCTCCCGCTAGACGGCGTACTCGAGCGTTGCGATCGCGAATCGCAACGAACTATAGGGGGCGTTGTTGTATGAGACGCATACCTGCGATTTCTATATGAACTGTCATTCAGTTACTCTGGAGACGTCTTTAATGTAGCGTGTAGCATTGCAACGTTCCTTCTTTAATGTGGCTTATTAAATTTAAAAAAGAAAAATGTTTGATATCCTTTCTTATACATCCGAAAACAAGATGGTATCTCTTTTTTTTAGAGAAGAAACATCCAAAACACATCTGAAAAATATTTGTAAGTAAACAGAAAAAAATATTTATCTTCTTATTAGAGTTAAAACCTAATGCCTGAGAAAAAGTTTTACTAAATTTAATGATATAACCTGAAAGGCCTATTTAAACTTTACATTCCATAGTTTCAAGAATCATATTACTTCAAACATTAAAATAAGCAAAAAGTATACATAAGCTTCATAATTTTATGTAATTTAATTTTGTGAATAAAGTTTTTTGACAAGTAATTTTATCAAAAAAATTTTAAGTTTTAATAAAAATCATTATTTAGAAACTGAAAAACGTAAAGTAAAGAATGCTTACGATACAAAACAAAAGAAAAACAATTCTAAAAATTCCTTATATTAAAATAAACAACTTTCATGTTTGTTTTGTTTTTATTCATAATCGGACGTAGAAAACCATTCTATAGAAAACTATCATCGCGAAAAAAACTACTTAAAAGTAAAAAATTTTATTTTATAAAAATTAACACTTACCTGCTTCATAAATCAGAAGAATTCCAAAATGATTTATTATTCGATTTTTGTAACCATTTTTAGTGCTACGAAAATGCGTCTTTGGGATTTGCCGAAAATAGAACAAGATGCAATTTTATTTTTTCTGGAGTGAAATATTTTGCCCATTGTCCACCGAAATCCGATAAACTACTTTGATTTTAAATAAAGTATTTCGTTTTATGATTTGTCACAAAAATTTTAGGTGTAGATTGGCGGCACTTTAAAACAGCCAAATCTGTAGCTGCTGTGGCGTTAATACAAAAGTACCGAATTTTTATTCATACTTTTCTGAATCATATTACTTGAAACATTAGAATATGCAAGAATTATACATTAACACAAAATGTTATACCATTTATGTTTTCAAAAAAAGTATTTTGACAAAAATTTTTATCAAAAAATTATAAACTATAAAACGGAAAATAAAGAATTCTTAGGATAAAAAACGATTTTAAGAATTCTTTACATTGAAATAAAAACTTTCATATAGTTTCTTTTCTTATTATTCTTATAGTTCTTAATCAGACGTAAGAAACCATTCTGTAGAGAACTATTATCAAATAAGAAAAAAAAGTTTTACAAGCTAATTTTTTACTATAAAAATCATAACACTTACCTTCCTTACAAATCCGTAGAGTTCCAAATGAAATGTTCTTCATTTGAAAGTTTTATTTTCAAATAATGTGTGCATAGATTATCCCTTTATTACTTTTAGATAACATACCACACATCAAAATTTTATAATTGTAAGATCTCGATATGAATTTGAATATGTAGCTTAAAAACAGAACAGCTGAATTCTAGTTGAAATTATCTCTTTCAAAACTAAGAAATACTTACCAAGAAAACCATAAAAAATTTAATAATCATGAGCACAAATGACACTATTTCAAGTAATTTGGTTGATTCTTTATTGTTGTTTTCCGAATTATATAGATACAGCAATATATACTGTTCTATAACAAAGAAGAATTCTATAACTATTGCAGTCCTTGACGTTCTGAATTCACATTTCTTTATTGGAATGACGAAAGTAATGTTGACTTCATTTTAATTTGTAATGAATAGAAGACAGAAAAAATTATTTTACCGTAATATACACATCTGTAACAGCAAGTGATCATGAAATTGTAAGTTATGTTGTTGGTAATAGAAAGGTAAAAATTATTCAGAAATTGTTCTTCAAATGCTTGGCGTGTTCTGCTTCAATGTTAGGCATGTTCTGGTTAGTTTTTTCAAGTTCTTCAGCTGCTCCTTAGGGAAATTTTGATTTTTATTTGCTGCTAAGAAAATGGCGTCCGTCATGGCCGATGATTTTGATAGAACTAAATGAAAACGTGATAAATTAATGTCTGATATTTACAGGCTCCCGATAGAGGGCGTACTCGAGCGTTGCGATCGCGAATAGTAATTGAAGGTGTCATTAGCGCTGTTAAAATTTTGGATAGTTTTATCGTTGTCCCTGAAGCATGCATAGTTACTATTATTTATTTTTTTATAATCTGTACTTTCAGAAAAAATGTTTTAACTTTGAGCTATAAAACTGCTACTTCGAACTATAATATCGTGCAAACACGAGGCAACTTTAATACAGTGCAAAGTTGAACCATGTTATGTAAATTAGAACTTGATTACATGATAACATAGTACAACTTAGAGGAAAAAACAGTTAACTCCTTATTAAGATTTTAATAACTTGGATCGTAATTATAGTTCACGGTACCAATTTTACGATTTAATGTTGATTCGATTTTTGTGAGAGTTTATATGATGTGAAAATAAATAGTACGTGAATTTTCTAAACGAAAAGTTGACATGTGTGATAATGTCAGAAATACTACAGCTACGGTTTCCCCCATTCGAGGTTAAAAATTAAAGTAACAAAAGTTCACCGCAAGCAAAAAATAGCTTTTTAATCATTTCAAAAAAGATAAATCAGATTCATTATGAAGATAAATCAGACTTAAGGATGATGAGTCCAAAACAGGTCAGCTTGAAGTAGTAGTTGGATTTTAGTAGAAAAGAATACACCACGCTTTTACTCATGCCGAACAAACTTCAGTACACATATCACGAGTCATAAATTTTTATCACCTATGATTGTACCATCAACGATTAAAATGGGCTGGTGGGAGCTCATACTGTATACTTGTTCTTCATAGTGGCAGATCCGTTTATGAATCACTCCTTTACGAAAAGTTTAACACCATTTGTTCACAATCATTTGACCTAGACAGCGCCATAAACAGCAAACATTCATCGATAAACGACCACATGCTCACTGTCTCTCACTAAAAATAGTGCTATTGTACGTTGCCTGAATGCATTCTCTTAGAAAGATTTTGCATTCACTTTAAATACTCGCCCACAAACTAATAAATCATTTTACCCAATCTGCCATGCACTCTTCTTACCTACTTTTTTAATACTATCACAAGTGTTCACTTTTAATTAGAGCCACTCTAATAAAAATCCAGGCACTAGTGAAAATTTATGAATCGGGTTTTAATTTGTGTTATGTACTTCATCATCTTCAAGAAACGCTCTCTCAAATTTAAAAAGCCAGTACATTAAAACATAGGTATTTAAACATGGATATTTTGACAGTGTTGTTGAATAGAAAGACCAACAAAAATAGAACTTTGCACTGTTAAATCATTTAACACTATTTAACAGCAGCACTGATCATTCAATTCATTAATGAAAAAATTAAAATTTTCTAAATAAGAAATTTTAGCCTCCATTGAGTAAGAAACTTTCAAGCATCTCTGGTGTCTTGGAACTGCTGTCATATCATAAATATATACTGAAATGGCACAAACATTTAAATAATTTTTTTTTTACTGTAGATAAATTTAACGAAATCATAATACCTTCTAACATAGACCTTATTATCTAATTGTGTGATGTTAAGGTTGCGAGTACTAGTTTTCTTACCTGAACAAATTTGTGCTCTAGAGTTAGTTAAGAATAACAATAAGATCAGTATACAAATGGAAATATCTCCAAGCATGATTTCTAATACGCCTGTCAAAATGTTGCGTATATATACTTGACCGAGTGTTCATCGACGTAAGAAAAGGCGTCAAAAATTCATGTTACTAATCTATTCTGCACTTGCAAAGTTATTACATCACTATAAAACATTACCATGCATGCCTAAAGTTCATACCAACTAGCCATAAAGATTCCGTATTTTGGGTTTTTATTTCATGTTGATATAGTTTGTAATTGGAATGTTAACATAATATTATATAGTTTACATCAGATTGACATACTTCACTTAAGTATAATAGCTCCGTAGTTAAAGTTCCATTTATCTAAACATTAGCGTTCTACAGTCGTCTAAAATCAGAAGTATAGTATTTTTATTTATAACATGAAGTATACAGTGCGCATTCTTCGTCAGGAAGTGTTGAAAATTTTATTAATGAATATATAATAAAACTAATACATAATAGTTAAGAGAAATAAGGAATAACTTTAATTACAAATTTAAACTGACCCTTGAATTGGAGGAAAGCATATTTTTGTTTAGTATTTTCTTCTAAGTATTTGAAAGCTATTTGACTTACGAAATTTTAAAAATGTAACGAATGTAATTATAAATTATAAGTATAAGGCAAGTCTACTTGAGTTATTTTACACCACAAAAAGAGGAAAAAAGAAAAATAAGAAATAAAAAAAATCAATTGTTAATTTTTATTGACTATTTTATTATGTGCGTCTTCTATGGGATTCGTATTTCTACATAAAATTACTATATTTTCAGCTCAGTGAATATTTCTAATTTCTAATAATTGGTCTAGAATACTCTAATAAAACCTTTCCAAAACACGCTAACATATTAAGATGTCTTATTTTATAAAATATTCTAACTTCATATTTAGTGAAGAGTAACCACTTTTATTATTATTAACTTTTTTGGTGGAAACGCTTTTTTTTTTTTTTTTAGTTTTTTTTCTAAGCTGATTCAAAATTTCCTTATCAACTAAATACCTATGAAGTGCTAGGAGTCATTGAAGCGACTAAAATAAGCAGATTTTAAAATATTTGTCAGCTATAACAACTACATGTTTGCGTAAGATTCATCGATTTTCTGACTGAAAACATAATAGCTCTCTTTAAATAACATCACGATATTTATCAGATAAGTGATAAGGTAGACATTTTTCCAATACTATTGATTGCTTTTTCGATAAATTAATTATAACTCAAAGAACAGGAAATGGCTTCTTAAAGTTAGCAAACAAGACTTTACTCGGAGGTAAAATTCAAAGGATTTAAAACAAAGACGAACGTTGCCTTTTAACACCCATTTGATATATTTATCCACTTTTCTAGAGAGAGTATACTTTTGACATGCTTCTTGAAAAGTTGTTCTCTTATTCCATTTTCAACCGATTTTTCTCGCCGAGTTCGAAAATTAAATTTTTAATATAAATGTCTTTTGAATCTGAACGTATTATTGTTTGCGTTCGAAAAGTCTTTATTTTTAGAGAATAAAAATCAAACGCATTTCCTCTTTCGGCAATTTTGTCTGAAATTAAACGAAATCGGAAATAATATGAATGCCCTTGTCTCATAGATGTATTCTTTCATACTACGAATGAATTGAAAAGCTAGCCTTAGTCAGTGAAAATAAATTTCTTTTAGTAATATTATTCTCATTCTTACAAACAATCCCCACTTGTCCTTTAGACTATTGTTCTGAGTTCCATACGCTAAGAAATCTTATTGGTAGAAGGAAGAAAAAAGAAACAACAGAATACAGTTAGAAGGAAAACACAGACTAAAAGAAAACAAATTTTCGAGCGATTGCCGACCAAATGGTTGAGTTTAGTTGTTTTCTACTTTCTAGCGTAAAAAGAATTCTTTTGTGAAAGAGAAATTCTCAACCACACAAAAGAATTTGTTCCAGGGTTAAGGTAGTATAAAAATACATCTTGAAGACAATGAAAAACAGTAATTTTTGGGATGAAAGACCAAATATTTCAGCAATGCTAATTAAATTATAGTATTCTGCATTTCACTTCATTTTTTTTAAACATACAATCATCAAATGTAAATGTTTCCTTAATGTAACTGTATATAAAATAAAATAAATATAATGCGCAAGCAAGTCATAGAAGAAGCCATATAATAGTGTCCACTGTCCAAAGCAGAATTCTAGAACGTAAATATAAAAGATAATTTACTTTACGTTCATTATTACATTATTAGTAATTAATTGTTATGCGCGGAAAATATAACTTTTGAAATTAAAAATATTTTAATCATGTGAAACTTTGCTGATTATACTATTTGACAAATGTTTGGAACAAAAACGATAAAAATGCAAACATGTATAATATACAATGCAATAAACACATAATGCAGATGCTGTGTAAAAAAATTTATTTTGTCTTAACACCAAAAATGGTGACAGCTAATTTACGTCACGTGTGGTGAAGAATGGAGAAGCAGTGAAACTCCAAGAACGTTCTTTTGCACATTTAGATTAAAAGGAGCTGTATCCATCCTTGGTATTCAATAACGCTAAAATTTATAATTACAATGAGACATGATGCACATAAAAGACTGTAAACTTATTTTAAGAGACAATATAAAATTATAAGCAATAATTTAAAATGCATATATACATTGATTCTTAAAGCAAAAATTAGTTAGTAAATCAAACAACGCATAATACTAAGACGAATTTGAACAAGATTTGATGTTGTTGTTGTAGTTCATTTACGTCGCACTAGAGCAGCAGAATGGGCTATTGGCGACGGTCTAGGAAGCATCCTTGAGGATGATCCGAAGACATGCCATCACAATTTTGATCCTCTGAAGAGGGGATGCCACCCCCGCATCGGTAGCCCAATGACCTGCACGCGAAGAACAAGATTTGAGAGAGCAGAAGAGGATAGAAGTTATACATAATAAAAATATTTAACGCAGTTAACATAGACTTAAAAATTAAAATAAATATTTCGTTATTACACAACTGAAAACATGAATACATATTTCGGCAGTGAATTTTTGTTTCTGTTAACGTATTTCAGATGTTTTCGGAAGCAGGAATATTTAACGTTGACTTAAATGTGCGTGTGTTCGGTGTTAACTTTTTCCATTTTGTTTTAGATTTAACTACCCTTGAAACTATTTGTGAAATCGCGATTTGGTGTTAATTTAAAAAACAGTTATGCTTCTCTCACATTTTTTGGGTGTGTTAAGCACCAAATTTGGAAAAATTATAAATCACAGCTTTTACCGTGTGCAATGTGTACCTTAATCCTCACCAGTAATATATATTTTTAGAACTCTTCTCAAAAATCTATGCACTTTATTCAACAAAAAATAATCTTTAAATGAGGAACAATAGCTTTCGTAACTAACGAATCACTACTGAAGAAGATGGGACTGAAAATGTTTAATTTTTGAGTAAATGGAAAGAAATTGAAATTTCATCACATGCTCAATGTAGTAATTCTACAGATTTCGATTCCTTTTTTGTTCCTTTTTTCTCATTTAAATATTTATTTGTGACCCCTAATATGTACATTTTTCAGGATTTGTTTTAAAATTAGGTTCCAAAAATACATATTAAAGATTGTGCCTACATAGCACCCAATACATTGCTGACTCCAAGCAGAAGTTATCTTAAAAATTGTAACCCGTCTCCTCCGTCTATTTATTTACTTTCGCTACATGCTAAATACATAAACTGCGCAGAGAAAAAACGGAAAAGCTTAATAACATGGCCCTTAGATTCATTCCCGTTAATTCCTGTGCTAACATAACATAACAAATCAAAAATAATACATTATTGAAAAACGTACAATAAATTCAGAATGAAACTCATTCTTGATTAAAGAGAGCTGCAGGAGAATTGCAAACATCACGGATCCCATCTTTTAAATAATTGGGAGAAAAATCATCTGCAGTTCGTTTTTCAACAATTGTTAATACTTATACCTATAAGAATTATTCACTTCCCGAATAGACATCTTAATCGGAGTAATTGAAAATTCTTAACGATCTTTAGAACCAGGGGTTAGATTTTCTCCTGCCACCTCTGTACAAATTTGAGGTATACATATGGTTTCAAAGTTATAAAGCATGTCTGCAACATCTTTCTTTTAATTATTATAGATAAGGGTAATTCAATCCAATCATTTAACTCTCTTCAATCTCTTCCACATATCTGTTGCAAACTTCTTGAGGGAAAATGTTTTTAAATACTTCCTATAGAATTCTTTTCTTCAACTTTCTATGTTTAAATTTCACTATCCATTCAAATTCCATTCTATTGAATTTTCTGTCAGAAAAAACCACGAATTTCCATTCAAACCTTCAAAATTTCGTCAAAAGAATTTTTTTTTTCATACCCTTCTAAGGATTTTACGTTCAAGGCTTCTTGAAAAAGTAAAAAATAGAAATATTCTACTGTTATATTGTATCAGAAAATGCCATAACCTCACGCCATCAATCATAGCTGTTATATTTTAATAATATCTATCATGTTTTATTCACTTATTAATTGTAATTTTGCTAACTGTCATAAGTGAAATTTACTACAGTGTGCTTAATATATCTTAAGATTCTTTGTCAAAAAATAAAGTTAAGGATTACGGGTCTTATATATAGTCATTACGGGTCAAATATTAATTTTTAAACTGAGAAATAGGAAATAACTATAATAACTTAGAGATTATTTAAGAGTATGAGTCTTCTAAATAAATTAACGAAAATGAGAGAAAATTTTGATAGCGTTATTGCAATCATTGGTTCATCATTGGTAAATTTTTTTTCTTCTCTGAGACAAGGCTGAACTTGATCGTAACCGTTGGTGAGCAGACTGAAATATTACTACCGGTGAACTAGATCATTCTGATTGTACATCTCAACTCGAAATTTCTACTTCTCTTCAGTAGAAGGCGTCAGTTCCCTTGTACATATTTACATTAATTAAGCGGTATTATTACCTTGAAAATTTATATTTTTTTTAAAAATATATATCTTTAAAGTCAGTCGGTACCTGTAAATCTTTAAAAGGAAAAACTGCTTTTTTTTTTTTTTTTTGGCGGCACATCCTACTACTCTGGAACAGGAAAAGAGAGTGAAAACGGAGGAAAACACATCTCCAATCATGAATTCCGAGTGGATACAGGCATCGTCCATCTTTTATTTATTTTTATTTTAATATCTTTTATTTTAATATCTTTTATATTAACATCTTTTATTTAATTTTATTTTAACATTAACTTTAGAAATCCTCACTAAAAAATCAAAATTTTCAATTTGAAATGTTTCTTTTTATTTTGGAAGAAACGAAGATAGAACCCAATCAACGACTGTTTACATAGAAGGCGCTGTCAACCTTCTAGAAGCAATCATGCAGTTAAGTTAAGGATCTAGTTCAGCCTTGTCAGGGAAGACTTTCGAAAACACCACAGCATTTCAAGTTAAGAGGTTTCAAAATTATTGCCTGCTTTTTTTTACTTGCTCTTGTTCTGCTGCTTTTTTTCATAAATGCGTATGTTAGTTTGATTTTTTTGACTCTTACTTCCTTCCTTCCTCACTGGCTCGACAGCCCAGGATGGGCCTTGGCCTTCTCCAGTAGTTTTTTCCAAGCTGTCCTTCTTTTGGCAATGAACTTCCAATTCTTTATTTTTAATATAGATAAATCTTTCTCCAGGGTATCTAGCCATCTGAGATTTGGCCTGCCCCTTCTACGTGTTCCTGTCGGCCGGGCATCAAAAATCTTTTTCACAATACGGTCTTCTTCCATTCTTACTAAGTGGCCTGCCCATTTTATCTTTTGGACCTTAATGAATCTTATGATGTTTGACTCTTACTAGATGACTTTATTTGTGATTATGGTGTAAAAGTTGATCTAGTCGTTGAAGTTGATCTAGTATAAGTTGATCAAGTCATTGCTGTTTATCTAGTAGAAAAGCTCGCAGAGATGAAAAACATAAAACAATAGAGCTTTTCTCACAATGGGTAAAACATGTAAAAATTTAATGAAAGTTCAAAAATATGACGAGATGAAAAGCATCAAATATTGTTTGATTGCTAGACAAAATAAAAAAGAATTTAAAAGTGATTATTAGAAACACTATTAAGCTTTATCTGGCCATCAGAATTATTTTGGTGGGTTTAATTCCGCCTTCCTCAACGTTGACTTAGAAGATTCCGATAGCGTGTCTCTTTTTTCCTCGTTTAAATATTAATTTGTGACCCTTAATGTGCATAATTTTTTCTTTCATTTTGACAAGGTTTCTTAAAAAAAAAAAAAATATATATATCAAGTGTGAAGATTTCAGATACCATATATAATCAAAACTCTATGCAGTAATGCTATTGGAAATATTGAGGATAAATAAATTGTAGTAATAAACTCACAATAAGGAAAGAGCTCTAAATTTCATTAAAAACAACATTTCAAAATCACGAATAGTTTAAATTTATTAAAAATCTGTGCGCATTTCAATGTCATAATAGTATATCTTCATCAGTGGGATAAAAGACAAGAATGATAAAAACAGAGATGATCAAAAACTGGCAAAATTTACGTCGCACTAAAATATTCTTTTATCCTACTTATAAAAATGTACTATTCGAAAAGCGTGTATGTTTTTAGTAAATTTTCACGATTTGTGATTTTAAAGCGTTGTTTTATTTTTTAATTTAATCACAAAAAATTACCCTCGTAATACTATAGAAAGAGCTTCGTTGTATTATATAGTTGTTTTTAATCTAAGCTATAATACAGGGTTTCACTTTTAATGTAAGTCTTAGAAAGAACAAAACAAAAGAAGTCAAAGAAAATTATAACTTAGTACAGTTTTGAATAAAGGCAAATTTAAAAATATGATTTTAATCGTAAAAAAAGTTATTTGATTGAGATTCGTTCTTAACTGGGAAGCTTCAATCACCAACCCTCGTTGCTGCCTGTTACTCACGTTTTTTTCTTCTTTTTTTTTTTTTTTTGCCTTGAAAGACAACATTTTTTTTTTTTTTTAAATGTAGTTTTGTTTCTAAAATGTAATAATAAATTTAATTTTATGCAGGAACATTTTGTTAATATAATAGGGCTATAATTCAAATAAGCAAGCCCACTATTACATTTCCCCATTTCTCCTCGTTCTTATAGATAGGTCAAAATGGTCACATGAAAATTTAAAACTATAAATATCGTTTTAATAGGAATGTAAAACAAAGGCATCCATATTTTATGTTGTCAATAGCGGATATAAAGACATACTTAAGTAAGAATGAGAAAGTTTTTGTTTTGTTTTTATTAGATAATGATTTACATTCTAACTAAATATTGCTTAATTTAAAGATAGTGACTTTTACAATCATTTTTAAGTTTGCCTTTGATCTAGCTTTAATGATCCGTTTAAAAATGTATTAACAAACAAATTAAACTATTTTTCAAGAATAAAAACGTAACAAATTTCCTTAAAAAGACTTCAACAATAAATAAAAGTCTCTCTTTAAGATTTTAATAAATAAAGCCGGCTATTTTCTCAAGAAAATGCTAATGGATTGCTTACGCTGAAACAAAAAAAAACAGGTTTCTTTTTCTTATTTTGCTCACAGAAGCAAAACGAGCATCTAAACTAAGTGTATTTTGGAACAAAGAGTTTTATGAAACTTACAGTAGTGTACACAGACACTTCTTTAACACGATAAATGCACCTGGCAATTTTCCCATGGGCATATAACCATTACCTGTGTTAACATTGAGTAATAGTCGTCTTATACACGAAAAGGTTATTTTCGTTATGTCACGGTAAAGCAATGATTAATAGCTACTTTGTGACGCAAATACTACCTCTTATATTTCTTGACACGCTTATGAACCTTTATCCCATCCAACTGATAATAATTTCCTTTCAGTAATGATTGCTCTTCCATTTCTAACGCGCTCAAACTATCTGTTGCCAAACGATGAAACATAAATGCTGCAACCATCAAAAAATGAAGTAAAAACGTATTATTCCAGAATTGTTAGACATATAAAAAAGTTTTCTTTATCAACTTCTAGATTGAGACTTAAGATAATATTGCATTGAAAGTTTGAAAAAAAATTTGTAAAAATATTGCATTGAAAGTATGAAACATTTTTTATAAAAATATTAATTTTGTGTTTTAAAATAATACCAATTTGTTGAGTTATTTTTTCTTCTTGAATCATTTGCATTTGTTTTAATTTTCTAGAATAGAAAGTAATACAACTATAAGTGGAGAAATGAAAAAAATTCATCGCACTAGAAAAAGTTTCGCTCATTGATCAAAAATTTCGAAATTTAAAGAAAATCATTACTTTTAGAAATTGAAATTATTTAGTTTTACAAACCTTAAAGTAACTGATAACATAGAACTGATAACTTTTTGTTTGTTACAAGATATTTTACATAGGAACGCGTACCCTCGCGAAACGGTTCCCGTACCCCTGGGTGTACGCGTACCACACTTTGGGAAACACTGCTCTACAGTATAGCTCATAAAATGTAATATGTGTCTGACCTCCCAATGCTTTTGTCAAAGATATCCAGTATAAACTGTAAGACAGCGACTTAAGTGAAGGCCATCAATTTACTCATTTATGTTGCACAATTTGCAAATTTAGCATAGAACAACGTTCATCTGATGCTTGAACAGTCATGGCCAGTAGTAGAAACTTATAAGAAACTTACTTGAAATACAGTGGATGGATAACTTACTTAAAAGACAGCAGCCTATTCTTTTCATTTAAAAAATTGAAATCAATAAAAAAAATAGTCAAAAAATTGCCGCTAACGTTCTTTTTGTCTATTAAAGATTTTGAACAGTATTGTTTGGAATGAAAAATATTTACATTTTAATAATAACACATCTTATAATGTTCGCAAATTATATTCTAGATCCAATGCGTCCTCAGTAAATACATTTAAAAGGTGAACTAATTTCTTTCCGAAAGATAATTCGTTCCATTTGTGTGAAATATAATTTAACCTTTGTTATTTAATAATTATGTATCAAAGTCATAAATAAAGACACAAAAAGGGACAGACTATAATTATGGTTCCCTAAACAAACACATTCCTGAATATCGAAACAAAACAATTTTCTTTAATGAAAAAAAATGCATGCCAATCAAGTGGCATATTTAGGGATGAAGATTTAACTGTATCTGTTCATTGCATTTTATAGCAAAATCATAATTTTTAAATTGGAAATCTGATTTGAATTCACTTTAATTATCTTTGCATTTTCTTTCCTCGTCGTTAATTTGGTTTATCTCATCATGAATATTTTTTTAGGAAGCATCATTGCAAAAGTATTTTCACATTACCGATTGAGTCTCTGTACTTTTGTCACAAATGTCTATATGAAATGTATATTCACTGAAAACTAAAATTTTAAGATATGTTTGTAATTCTGAAAACTTCATTTGCTACAAAAGTACTTAGATTTGAAAAAGTCGACATGTTTTAAGTAATCTGCCCAAGAATAAAATATTTCTAAACACATACAAATTAAGTTCCCAGTAATCAGTACAAATCTGTCTATTTTCTCCAAACTTAAATAAAATGTTAAAAAAGGGCATAAAGTTAAAAATTGAACAAAAATTAAAAAATCGATTATTTAAAAAAATTCTGGGTTTTTTATTATTTATTTATTTTGTATTTTTTGCTTTACAATTTTGTTTATAATAATGACATATTTTATATTTTGTCTTAAAGAGCT
The DNA here is from genome assembly GCF_982258835.1 of Parasteatoda tepidariorum. Classification (NCBI taxonomy): domain Eukaryota; kingdom Metazoa; phylum Arthropoda; class Arachnida; order Araneae; family Theridiidae; genus Parasteatoda; species Parasteatoda tepidariorum. The sequence continues at coordinate 45,067,612 of NC_141756.1, forward strand.
GTTGTTGTTGTTGTTAATTTACGTCGCACTAGAGCTGCACAATGGGCTATTGGCGACGGTCTGGGAAACATCCCGGAGGATGATCCGAAGACATGCCATCGCAATTTTGATCCTCTGCGGAGGGGATGGCACCCCCGCTTCGGTAGCCCGACGACCTGCGCGCGAAGTCGAGCACTTTACGGTAGCACAGTTTAACGAAGACCAATACCGCAATACCGAGGACCAATAAAGAGCATTTAACTGGATAGTAATTTGTATATAACGTTATCTTCTAAGAAAGTTTAAGTCTTAAACCTTAATTAGCATTAGGACGCTATTTTACTAATATAAATATACAAACAAAGTATGACTCTTAGAGAGTAAAATAAAAGTCAAAGTTTAATTAGCTAGAGTTTTGCACTGCCCTAAAATATATTACCTAAGTTTCAATAATGAAGAGTTACTATTTCTCACATAAAGCAAACTCCCAAAAAGCTTTCGAATTTTTCCTAATAATTAACATTTACGAATCAATTAACGTTTATTTTGAAAAACTACGAGACTTAGTTAATTATTACAGTATTTTATTTCGTGATAAGCACACTTTAATCAATACTTATAGGCAATTACAAATATTCATTAATCAATAGGGATAAAAAAAAAACAGGCAATTAAGTATAGTGTTCTGTTACATTTCATCCAATGATAAGCCTAAAATAGTCTCATCTAATCACTCTTTTAGAGGAAAGTATTCGTAAAGACTGCCTACCTTAAAATACTAACCCTATTATCACCACTGCAAATCTCTTCGGAAACGAATGCGAAAAGCATAAAAAAACTAGAAAAATAAGAGTGGAGAGAAGATGGGAGGTACACAAATTCGAAATCAGTTTCCTTTCCCATCTATAAAGTAGACGGAGTGTTTGGTAACTAATGACTACCCTAGCTGACTCAAAAGGCGAAATGAAAAAGGATGTGGGAAAAGCAGGATTGCTTCTGGATGGATGATGGATCCTGGAGAGAAACAGGAGAAAATTCCCGGGAGGATTGGGAGAGGCTAGCCCGATAGAAACAACAATCATGTACCCCTGCTCCTTTTCCGAAAAGAACCATTAACCATAATGAACTCAATGACCCAAACAATTATCTGTTCGATGCATCGATTTACACTGCAGCAACCTAATTGCTTCCCCAAATATTGGGATGCAGGGCCTATTTACGGATATTACTATCGCTCGGCCGGCATCGATTCTAGTTAGATTTATGATTGGTTAGGATGGTTAAAATGGAAGAGCGTGATTTAGAAGGCGGGGTTTATGTCCCCGTCAAATTTGATGACCACGTATACACAATTGCGATAATATTAAAATGAATGAAATCCGCATTTGGATCTAAATGTTCTAAACGGCTTGCCTGTTGTCATTAAATTTAAATCCCAGAGCAACAGAGCTTACATTTCCTCCCTAACTAGTAAGATGAATCATGTAATATAATCTCGAAGTGTAGTTATATTTTAGAATTGCTATGATTTTAAGTGTATGATAAATAAACCATTTTTAATCGTCGGTTACTTAAAAGTAACTATATATGAGTCTACGTAATAAAATGCAATTTTTGAGTTTTGGGAGGGAGGCATACTTCTGTTTTAAAATCACATGAAAGTTCTTCATTTCTTTTTTTTTATTGTCTAGTTATGAAGAAGAAGAAAAATCTTCGGAGTGATATTCAATAACTGTTTTAGAAAACTCAATTTTCATATTGAATAGGATCAACATCGTGCTTAATAATCTCAGTATTAGATTAAGATAATTAGGATGAATCGAGATTCTCACCGTGAATTTGAATAATAGTAGAGATTAATGATCTTAGAGTCAGAATATTCCTTTCATTTGGGAGATAGAATCCTGCCTTGGTTATATGATTTTTTAGGCAGCAGAACAATCAAGGTTAATTTTAATAATTCCCTGTCAAAGGCCTTCAAATAGAGTCAGGGATTACCTCAGGGCTCCGTTTTGAGCCCAACTCTTTTCCAACTCTCTTCGTTGTTTTTGGGTGGCATCGAAACTGTTGCTTCTAAAAAGTGTGAAGTGGGCCTGTTTGAAGATGACATCGTCATTTGGAATTCTGGCAGAGGCATCTCGGTCTTGGAGAACAACATCAATCAAACTCTCGCTGACGTGTGGAGTTTTGCTGAGCACTACAAATTAAGTTTTAACCCTTCAAAGTCTAGTTCCGCTTTCTTCACTACTAACAGGAAGCTATATAATTACTAGTCTAATATTTTTTGAACGGACAGCCTCTCTCCGTAGACAAGAACCCTAAATACTTAGGATTTGCTCTGGACCCGGAGATTACCAGCAGTAAGCACATTGATCATCTGGTACTTAGGAGTAGAAAACGTCTGGGGATTTTAAAATTCATCTCAGGGCACGACTAGGGAGCCGATTCGAAAACTCTTCGCAATACATATTTGGCTCTTATTAGACCAATCCTGGAATATGGTTATCCAGTTTATTGTTGAGCTTCTGAGGCCCAACTTGAGAGGCTTGAATTGGTTCAGCTTAGTGCTGCGCGGATCATTACAGGTTTACGTAACAGCTGCCCCAACGATATTGTCCTCTTTGAGGCTGACTTACAACCGCTCAGTTTTCGAAGAAAATCAATGCTTGTCAAATATTATAACAAACTACTCAGTTTTGGTACTGGTAACCGAACGTCAGCTTTCCTTCACAGTTGTAGAAATAACCAAAGGCTCAAGAGAAACAGCCCTTTCAGTCTAGTGATCGGTGATAATTTGACTTATGAAAATGTTGAGCCGCACTATCTGAACTCTTGTGTTGATCCAATCGAGGGACTCCAAAGAGTGTATTTCCACCCATTTCTTCCTGTTCATGTCAGCAATTCTTCTGACGTTCGTGAGTATCTGAGACAAATTGCTCTTGCATTGATCAACAGCATTCCGAGAGAGGCAACTATTATTTATACAGATGACAGTAGGAATGCCGATTCTTGTTCTGGCAGTGGTGTCTTCGTCAGATCCAATCACAGCTCTTACCATATCAAGTTGAGAAATCCTGATCACTGCTCTGTTTTTCGCAGCGAGCTGATCGCTATAGATGCTGGATTGGGCGCTGTGCTTACTTTTCCTGGATCAAATGACATCTGGATTTTGAGCGATAGTAAGAGTGCAATCCAGCACCTTTCGGATTGGCACGGGGTGGGTGACAGTGATGGAGTTTCAATTTTAAACAAGCTGAAGACCCTTTCTTTCTCCCTTAATATACACTTGCAATGGATCCGATCTCATGTCGATGTTGAGGGTAATGAGATTGCAGACTCCTTGGTTAAGAGCGGAACTGATCTGCCCCTGCATTCTTCGGCATCTCTGACTTTCTCTGAGCTCCACTCCCGTTTTAACAGGCTTCGTGATCCTGTGGCCCCTCCTGTTCATCATTGGTATCAGTGCAACCGCCCAGGTGGCAGCCTGACCCTTCAGTGCAGTAGGCGGGATCAGACGGTTATATCAAGATTTCGAAGCGGTCACCTAAGAACTATGTTGTTCAGTAATGGTTCAAGAGTTTTCCCTGTTTGCACTAAGTGTAACGACCAACAAGCTACTCCTGAGCATATACTTCAATGCCTAAATATCTCTAAAGTGGACCTCTTTTCAGATCCACTTTTTGTTACAGACTTACTCAGAGTCTCTGGAGTCATGGACTTGGTTTAGCTCCGCTAACCGTGTGGGCCAGCAACAACAACAGAGTCAGAATTGGTTTTACCATGTCAAGCATTGATTGCATTATGTATACTACTATATTTGATAAACTCGAAATTAAATCTATCTCAAAAGTGTTGAAATAGACGAAGAAAATTTACTGGTTGTAATGAAGATCATTGGAGCTATATTTAACTGAAAAAAGAAGAAACTTAAATATATGACATAAAAATGACCTTAGAATCAGAAATGAATGTACCATATCAAACATAAATTGAAACCACTCAATTAGGTAAAATTGAAACTAAATCTAATTCAAAAATGTTGTAAGAAACAGGGAAAAATCACTGAATGTGATTTCAATCTGCCATTCCAATCTGCAAACTGATTTTGCAATTCAGCCTGCAAAAATAAAAAAAAAATTGTGAAGTATGAAAATTCTATAAAGTGTACAAATAGAGGTTTAGTTCTGATCAATCTTACATTTTAATGTGGATACAACAATCTTAATCAAACGAACACCTGCCTACAATCGAAATCATCCGTTTGCTAGAATATGTCCATTTCCTTGTCCACATGCTACTCATCTATTTTCATATATCATTCAACTGCCTTCTTAAAATTTAAAATAAATCATTTTACTTATTTTAAGGATGAAACAATTTTGCGGACATTATATGACTGCTCTTTGTGGCAATTCAAATAAAAGGCAATCATTAAAACACAGGAATGAAGTTTTTCGCTTTTAGAGGATAAAAATTCTCCAAAAATTACATTTTATGAGAAAACGACCTGCAAAAGATTAATATCATTCTTACCGTCAACAACACAATTTTTGTTTCCAATTAGTATTTAATAAAATACATAAAAAATAAAGATTTCGCACAGCGTTATCTTACTTCAATCGCAACGCTGACTTTTATTTTTTTTCCCTTACCGATTCTGTGATTTGCAGGGAAATTTTCACGCATTGCGTTGTGAAACTTAAATAGCGTTAGCATTGGAGTTAAGGTAAAATCTCTTTTATCTTTCGCCTCTGAAATGCAACACGTTTAGTTATAATTTGAATAACGTTAGCCGAATTCTATTTATAAATGTCGTTGAGCCGTAATGGCACCGACCACAATGCTGACGTAAAATATCCTCAGTAGTCAGACGGATCAGTCCCCTTTCCGTCAGGCTAACAGTGAGAGGTTCTAGTGGTCTTCCTCTCCATGCAACGCAAATGTGGGTTAGATAAATCGAGAAGTCCTCCTCAAAAACAAATTTCTTCCTATACATGATCCAGGAGTTTCCCTGTCTTCTGATTGGTTCAAAATTACATGGCTGCGGAGTTGAACATTTGTAGTCGTAAACCCAAAATATTGGGTCGGCTGTTCAACGACGTTATTTTACGTTTTAAGATGGAAATAAAATGCGTACTAATCAGTTTTCGAACGTGGTTTTTCAATCAATTGCAAACAATGTTGATGTAATTGGAAGAAATTTAATAAAGGAAAAAACATTATGGCTGATTGATGCATTTTTTTCTTTTCAATACTTAATCTTTTCTTTTTTTTCTTTTTGCTGTAGATATTTTTTTGTATTTTTATAACAAATTTCTATCATTAGTTTTTTGATCAAAAAATTAATTTCAAAATCGAATGACTGAAAGCGACACAATTATAAAGATAACTTTATATTAATTTTACCTAAAACTGTATTTAAAAAAAGTTATTTCAAACTTAGTGAGATTATTAATAAACCACTTGCAATGTTTCAACATTAAAAACTAATTTTCTATTACGATAAAAGCTTTCCGCAAAATGAAAAAAAAAAAAAAAATATTAGTACGAAAGTTTCGAAAGGCTTTGCCGCTAATTATTCAAATTCAAAAACTAAATGAAGGAGTAATTATTTTAAATCATTCTTTGAAAGCTTTTTTTCGTTCCCATATATACACAGAAAGCTCGAATACGTGCTTCAAGTAGGTTGTTTGCAATTTTATATTTTGAAATAATGACACTCTCTTTTTCATAATGGCTTTTGTTTTCGCTTTCTAAATAGAGTAACATAGTATTTAAATTTACAATACAATCCAATCTCCTGTTTTTGCGTTAAAAGAATAAATCCACACTTTCTTAATCAGTGAGTGATAAAATCCAACCTCAAGGGTCATTTGGCGACAAAGAAGACTAGAAACTTTCCTTTTAATGGCCAAAAAGAAGAAAGGGAAAAAATTCCCCCGCTGAGAGCACTAATTATCCCTAAGTTTTCCTAACCAAGAAACCTGTAATAATGCCTAGAAATCGCCTCGTTAATGTTCCTTATAAGAAAATAGTGAATACTGCTTTGTTGAGAGCACTTTACCGAAAGTGGAGAAAAAATAGAATATTAGAATAGCATTTTTAGAAAATTTTAAAACGAGTAGTAAAAGCACTTGATTTATTTGCAGTGTAAGATTTACTCATATATTCCAGTGTTAAAAGCAAGTGGTTAAAAGTGCATTAATTTTGAGAAAAATACCAAACTTGTTTAGAAAAATACATTTTCCTTGCGCGGAACTCTGTTATGTTCGTATTTTTATTTTCACTCTTTCTTTTTTTTGGTTAATTCCCGCACTTAAGATTTTTTCTCTTTAATGCAATTTCTTCTTTTATGTTGATTTAATTTAAAACTTAATTTGCAAACTAAGTAATGGTAATGTTTGCCAAGTACATCACATTCATAAAATATTTATAAAATAATTATATCCCCATAAAAGATTTTCACAAAGTTTGTTTTAAATATCATTTCAAGAGATTTTCTAATTAAAAATTCATGTTTATAAAATACGTGCATTGAATATGAAATATTTTGATTTTTCTTTTTTTTTTCTTTTTTTTTTTTTTGAGTAAACATTTTCGAAAGTTAATCTCTTGAAATATGAAATACGTAAAGCAAAACTGAAATATTTAAAAAGAAAACTAGGCAGAAAAATTATTTAACAGAAAATTAGTAATTAAAATTCCAATTAGTAATTAAAATTCCAATTACTAAATTAATATAGGAAGTAAATCACAGTTGTTAATCCAATCACACAAAATTTTTTCTAAAACTTTGAACTTCTTGATTAATTTCTTTAAATTGTGAATAACTAATAAACTTTCAGATTACAACAAATTTTGATTAAAAAAATAAAATATGAATTTTAAAAATATTTAATAACTTACCAGTGTTTAAAAAAATGAAATAATGAAAGTGTCAATTTTTTAAATTATTAACATGAGTAGAGTTTTGTTTTTCATAAATTTCAAAGTAATTTTACGTTTATGGTATCAAAGTATTCATAAACTTTTTAAGATATTGTGCAGAAAAATTATAAATAATTATTTTAATTTCTTCTGAATACACATTTATTTGCATTGCAAAGTATTTTTAGGTAATGGATAAATGATATTTCTTATATATATTATAGTATGCAGGAGTTTCCTTTAAGACCATTTTGATATACATTTTTAGAATCCTTATCAAAATGGAAAACCAAAATACAAACATTGGGTTTCGTAAATTAATATGCAAACGATTAAAAAATAAAGACACTAACAAAATCTGACTAATTATAGTAAGAGGGTGGCAGATGTAATAAATATCGTGATCGGCTTTAATTAGTGGCTGAAATTTGAAGATGTTTATAATAATCATCTTTAAACCTCCTCGGTGTTTTCTCCCGTTATCAAACCTATCGTGCTGCGTATTGTTCTTACATTTCTGCAACATTATGTATTAGATTTTGAATGCGTTTTTGTTTTTTCCTCGGTGAAAAATTAATTTGCTAACTCCAATGTGTATACTTTTTTGTTTTAATTTTTGATAAGGATTCGGAAAATATACATTAAGAGAAATCCCCAATATATTTTAATTATAACTTTGAAAGCTTTTGGCTTAAATATAAGATATTCTGTTTAAAACCTCAGCTACCTCTTTTATTGCACCTAAAACTTTTCAATTATCCCAAATGTAGACCATTTATCTTTCATACTTTTCGTCACTCTTTAGCGCTATCACTATAGTAAACAAAACTAAATTTAAGGAGAGTTTCAACAAGAAGTTTAAGAAAAATTTTAATGTTAGGTTTGAATAAAAAAAAAATTATTACAGCCCATGGTAAAGTTTCCCACAAATCTTGCTTCTCATACCAAGCTAAGTCTTTTTTTCTTTATTTTCCCAAACACGATATTAATCCAGCTATGTAAATTATTGATTAACTCATTTAACTCTTTAAATAATTTAACTCTTAAATAACTCTTTGAAGATCTTTTTTTCGTACTTTATAACGTGTAAAACTTTGTTTCAATTATTACTAGAAATAATTCTTTGGAAATTTTTTAAAAAATATTAATTTCAACAAAATAGCGCAAAGAACTAAATAATAGTTGAAAGTACTTTACAAATTGTTGATATTGCACTTGAACTTGAATAACTCATAAATAACTGCACTTGAATAAAAAAAAAACTCGTATTTGAATTACGACCTTAACAAATGTCTTATGTTATATCAGAATAATGAACTGTGTTGAAATGTAATATTTACCTTTATATGGTAGAAAAGTCATAAGATCATTTGATTAGGTTTATAGGACAAGAAATTATAAACTGTTTTTTGGTCTTACTAGTGATAGAAATATATTTGGCTCAGTGTTACATTTGCTCTTTACTCGAAAATGTACTGTTTTCTATAAAAATTGATATAAGTGTTCTCTGAAACAATCAGCTTTCCGCTTAATAAATGAGTGATAGAAGACGAATAAGTCCAAACAAAATTAAGCAGAAATATGAATGATGGTTCCATCACTCGAAAGATGCTGTTTTTTTTTCTTAATAAAAAGAACTCTACATTACAAATACATCTTAAATAAAAAGAACTCTGCATTAATATTTCATGAAGGCAAATTAACGCTTTACGCAATCAAAATTAATAGTTCATATGTTCTAAATAAAAGCACTATAATAACGTCTGATAATAACATGTTTTCAATATGTCTTACAAGAGTCACTCAATAAGTTAAGCTCACCTGCCGCTTTTAAAATAATCATAAAATAACATTATTTAATACCCTTTAACTCCGTGTTAGAAGTATTTTACTTATTATAAATTGCACCTGTCGGCTGATATGACAACTAACATGAACCATCATGTCTATTTTAAACTTCTGGATGATCAGATGTTGCCTCTTTGTCAACATCTTCGTGGTAAGTAGGCTATTGATACCTCTATTTTTCAAGATAACTACAGCAAAGTTCATCAGACTGGAAATCTATTTCGTTGAACACTATTTTTTATGAACTTTAACACTACCTATTGCATGAACACTAACATGTGTCAGCATGTTTATTTTAGCAATCTGGATGATCAGAAGTGTTGTCTTTCAGTCAACGTCTTCATGATAAGTAGGCTATGGATACCTCTATTTGCAAGATAACCACTGTAAAGTTCATCGGGCTGGAACAGTATGTGGCTTATTTTATAAACACTAACACAATCATAAACAATACATGAGCCAGAATATCTATTTAAGCACTCTTGATGATTGGATGTTATCATTGATGTTGTCTTTTAGTCAACATATTCATAGTAATTAGGCTTTTGATACTTTTTTTTCAAGTCAATTACAGCAAAGTTCATCGGGCTGGAACTCTATGCGGCGGATTTTAGCAACATACCAGTTATATCTTGATTGGCGCGAACAACCACCTCGTTTGAACTTATAAAATTTTAAAACATGTTGGAACAGCGGTTATATTGATTAGCCGTATTTACAAAATTTTATAGATTCACTTCCAAATGAAAATCAAGCGGTTATCAAGTCTAAAAAAAAGAAATTAAAAAATACTAAATGATGATTTTTATGATTTCCCCGGAAGTAACTAATTTTTATTGGGTAATGAATTAAACCACTTTTTTATCCAAAGTTTCAACAGATTTTTTAGAAAACTGAAATCCGTTAGCTTATTCAAGGTAGATCAATTAATGTGGAGCTTACAAATATTAGTAAAGGTTAATTAGGTCCCCCCCCCCAAATATGGGTAAGAGGGAAAATTTTTCAACTTGTCGCCGTGACAGTCTCCCGCACAGCCGGAGGTGGACTGGGAGTATCTGGCACACGCACTGGCCGAGAGGCCCGGTGAAGCCCCTCCGTGGCATTTATTTATGAACAAGAAAAAAACATAGTACTATTTTGGAAACAGCCCGGGGGTAATCGGGCAAAAATGCAAAAGTAACAAATTCCCCTCTAGAATTAAACGTTTTACATGTATAATAGTTGTAATTTTTCCGACTATTAACTAACAGGTGAAATTAAACAACTAGATTGATGTTTACAATAAAATATATGAAAAATTCAAGAAAAAAAGTTAAATTAAAGTTTATAAGTTGTCCAACGAACCCTTATAAATATTTGAAATTTAATAAAATTAACGATATCTAAAATGTGAGACCCAGAACATACCACGTGAGAGCTGTCAAAATATAATGGAATTTTTAAAAGCATCATGAAAAATATTTTTGGTCAAACCTCATGACCGAAAACTGATGGTTTAAAAATTTAAGTTTAAAATACAGGAAAAATAAAAAGATTATAAGGGACAGTTGATAAAAGGATAAAAACATGAAGTTAAAGGCTAAAATTATACAATTGACCAAAAGGGTCTAAAAATTCAACATAAAAATTTGTAAAAGATCGAGCGTACTCTCAAAGTCGATACACTAAGACATAAAAAATTTTAATAGATTAAAAATGAATATAGCACTTAAAGTAAAAACATCGAAATCACTAAAATGATTAAGAGAAGTACAGTTAAAATAACACAAAAGACTGGCATAAAATAGTCAACATATAAAAAACAGATCAACATTAATAAGAAAAAGTTGTTAAAATTCATTGACTAAAAGACACGAGGTCAATAAAACAATAGTACAATGAAGGAACATTAAAAATTTGTGCTAAAAAAACATTAAAGCTTAAAATAGGCAAGATTAAATCAAAACAATTAAAAATGCAAATAGAGTAAAAAGGTGGTCTAAAATCGTATAAATACACTTCATTGGGTCGGGGTCCATAATATAAAAATTACATGCTGGTCCGGAAATGGAGATATTAATTAGTTGTTAAAAACTTGTGCCAGCAGATCCTCTAGAGCGGTTTTGATGATGGTTTCGATTATTTCTCTACATCTATTGTTTGCAAAAATATGTTGGTCATCTTTATCATTGAATATGTTTTGTCGGAGTGCTTGAAAATGATTGCAGAAATATGCTAGATGTTCAAGTGTTTGTTTTCCGTTACAGTATTTACATTTATCGTCTTTGTTAAAAAGTCTCTTTTGATAAGTTCCAAACACTCCGTGCCCCGTCAAATATTGATTTAAATTAAAGTTTGCTTGTAGTCTGGTAGTTGACGGGGTTTTAATGAATTTGTAGGTCTGCCGACCTTTACTCGATTCTCTCCATTTCCTTTCCCAGCTCGCCATAATAAGTTTTCTTATGTCTGTTTTAGTCATCTTAGGGGTCCTCAGACACCGGAGATCTTTAATGTCTGAGCCGATTGCGTTCTTTGTAACGGGGGTAAAGTTCAAATTTCCCTTCATGATCAGGAAACCAAATTCGAATTACATTGCAGTCAAGGCATTCGTGCAAGTTACAAGATGAAATTAGTAATCCATTTTCAATTAAAATAAAACAAAGTAAAATTATTAATTCCGCCAGATAACGATAAGATGTTATCTTAGTAATTTAAACACATTTGTGGAATATTTCACCTTGAAAAACCAGAAAAAAATCCCGCAAAAAGGCAGTTGTCGACTGAGTTGTCCATGAAGTTAAAACTAAACAATTTTGGACCACCGGCATGATGGTGGCAACGTCGTGAAAATTACACATCGCATTTACTTCCCTGATAAGCAGGTGCCTTCAATCTGCAGCTGGATAGAATCAAAACCATCAAGGGGGATAGGACCACTGTCCCGTACAGTGGCAACTGAATCACTTAATCACTGAGTTATCACTGTTCAATACTTTACTTAACATTTTATAAAAGAATAAAATGTTTGCTGCCAAGTGTAAAACTAGATCGAGATCATACTGTACTTCGTGGTTAAATACTATAATTAACATTTTTTTAAATAATTAAGTTCTTGATACCTAATATATAACTATAACGGCATCGCTTAAATGTAGCCAATGCCTTACCGAACAAATAAAAAATTCAGGTATTTTTTTTAATGCCTTTAAATAAGCATTGAATCCATGCAGCATTCCCCTTATTTCTGTTTTTCTTATTTACATCCATCAGACGATGAGGAAAAATCGATGTTCAGCCTATTCTAAATTCAAAGCTTTTGCGTCATTTCGAAACTTTTTCAGTAACAATAATGAGATTTCTCGGGTAAACAAAATGAAAATTCAACTCTCGCAAGAGGATTACAAACTTTTTCCTCTAAAATTCTGCAAAAGAGACGAAAAATGATTCCCAAAATAAATGAAACTATATTTCCGTACTGTTCAACAATGTATCTTTTCAGCTGTATAAAATGAAACTCCTCAATGCTTTATATATTTCTATGCAAATCAAATACTATAAATTCTTCATCAAAAGAATTCTTAAATATATACTTTAGGGTAAAATCAAATGCCGTGTTTATATTATTTTGCTCAATATTATGAAAGTTCTTATCAAGAGCAAAACTATACATAAATTTTCTTAAAATGCTTTGTTATGATATTTATACTATTTTAAATATACTCGTATTATTTAACTTATTAATTAATATAAATGTTTTGGAAAAATTTATGAATATAAAATTATTGAAGTCAAATTAGCTTTTTAATTTTCACTTGGTACCTTCTCTCACAACAGTCTTAACCAATTTATTATCATAAATTTATTTTATTTTATTCAATTTCCAGTTAGTAAGGCATTAGGAAGGAATTACGGAATGTTTCTGGAAAATAATTGACAGCCAATATGAAATAAAATTTCTTTCAAGCAGTAAATGCAGTAATTAACAGTAAAATTTCTAATAATAACAGTAATAATAGTAAAATTTCTGCCAAAAAACAGGAAATTGTTTTGTTAGAATTCCGAAAGCCTCTCAGAAAAAGTTTCGTTTTTACATTAATCAGAAACTTTAAGATTTGGCTGAGTCATGTTTCGTCTTGTCACAGCTGACCGAGGAGCCATCTAGCGTAGCGTCAGATATGGATAGTATTAAAGTTTGTTATGCAATGAATCAAATGGTGATCTGGAACACTAATTTGCAACCAACTATCTCTACTGCGAAATTTTGAGGTTTTTGCAATCCAGAAACACTTCAACCAATGTTTTCAAAACCATTTCGCAAATAAACTTGCTTTTCACATGAAATTAATTAAAACCTATAAAAAAAACCGGAAAAGTTGCTGGAAATGAAAAGTGGCGTTACCATATTTTTTTACAGTGCCAAAAGGAATAAATTATTATAATAATTGGGGTTTTTTCTTATAATTTCAAGTTTGAAATGAAATTTGCTTGAAAATGGTACTTTAAAAACCATTAATTGTTTTTAAAGAGTGCCTGCACATATTTATAGAATTTCTGTAATTTTATAACAGAACCTGAATGCTTTTAGAATAATTTTATTCCAAAGTTTGTTCAATATAAGTTTTTATCAAGTTTTTAGTTGCGCTTTTTATTCATATTCTATTCAATGATATGGTCAATTCAGCAAAATTAAATATATTCTGAAAAATAAAAGTAGGTAACTCTTCAAAGGAAAAAAATTCTCGCAAAATTACCATACTTGTATGGTAAAGATATTTCTTGCAGAAGAAACCATAATTTGGGTAATTAAACCGAAATATACGGTATTTAAACCATTCATTTGGTAAATTTACAATTCGCCATAGTAATCGTTTCAGAAATTCTGGTTTTCAGAATTTCTGGTAAACGATTCTCATTACCATTTATTTAGTACCAAATACAAAACTGAAAAGTAAATTTAACCAAATAAACGATTTTTATGCCATGCTCAAAAGTGTCATGATGAAATTACGAAAGTTTTCCACATTTACCAAATTTTATCCCATATTATAAAATCATATTTTATTGTTAATTTTACTAAACTCAATACCAAAGCGCTTCGGTAAATACTATATTATGATAGTTTTTACCTTACTTTCTTTCTCAGTATAGCTTAGAGTGTTTTATAGTGTAAAAGTGATTAAGGGGTAAATGAGGAAAAAAATTACAAGTGTAAAGATTTTTCACTTACAAATGCATATTTTTTATAGTTTTAAGGATCGGTAGATATTAACTTATAGTTTACATAGGGAAAAATAATTAACCGAAGAAAAACAAAGTTAACAATCGTTTACTAAAAAATAGCATTTGAAAAAATAGCAAACTAAATTTTATAAAATAGAAAACTGAAAATTTTGCGTTATCTCAAGTTATACTGTCACTGTTAAAATTATCAAATTTTACTATCTTTACTACTAAACATAGTAATGAAAACCATATTTTTTTGCTAATTTTAACAAAAAGTCAAATTTTGATGTTCACGTAGATCCAGAAACAAGGTAAATCTTACCATATTCTGGTAATTTTGACCATACTTTTTTCTCAGTGTAGAAAGTAATGAGAATGGATTTTTCTCTTGAACTAGTTTTCAGTTTAAATTTAAAATAAAGACCCCTTAAGTAAGCATACATTGAACCAATAAAACGCCGAATTAAATTTTTCATCCAAGTGCTAAATTCTGCAAAATTCAAGCAGTCTTGCCAAGTGTTGAAATGATCATATAGAGATATGTTAATAGTTAATCAAGTTACAAAAATAATAAATTGTTGTATTCTCCATATTGTTGGATTGCTGGGGAGAAAACAAACTATAATGATTAGACGGCCAGTAGTCTTACTTAAATTACTGTAAAAAAATTATTATAAAAAATTTAGTAATGAGAATCTACACGAACTACTAACTTAATACACCATAATTATTTAATAAGCAGACCTTCTTTATAAATAATAAAAGGCAAATGTAATTGTACAAATGAAATATAACTGAACAAATACAATTGTCCAAAGTAAGTGTGCACACATTTTGATAAACAAATTAAAAGTTTATTAAAGCAAAAAAAAGTTAAAATATAATTGCAAAAAGTAAGTAAGTTTGCAACACAGCAAATATAGTTGTTTAGTTTTCGTAGATCCAAGTTATCCACAGTATTTTTGCATACATATATATATATGTATATATATATATATATATATATATATATATATATATATATATATATATATATATATATATATATATATATATAATAAATAAATAAATACAAGAAAACTTATTATATATATTACTTTGTTTGTTGTTTTTTTTTACTTATTATTTCCCACCCCCTTTTTTTCATATGTCTATAATTTTTCTTTGTTTTATTCTTCATTTTGAACTTATATATATATATATATATATATATATATATATATATATATATATATATATATATATATATATATATATATATATATATATATATATATATATATATATATATATATATATATATATATATATATATATATATATATATATATATATATATATATATATATATATATATATATATATATATATATATATATATATATATATATTTACACATATTTTGAAAACAAAGTAAAAGTTTACAAAAACAAAAAAAAAGTTTATTAAAGAAATAAAGCAAGTTAAAAGTTCATAAAGCGATAAATCATGGTTTAGTACACAATTTGTTTTGCAAAATCTTGAAAAATATTTTTTTTACACAATTATAGGATGTTATTCTCAAGCTATGTAAAAAACGCATTTATTTTTTTTCTTTCAAAAAACTACTCCAATCTTAGAAAATAGCTAAAAATCAGTTAAAGAAACATAAAAGTTTTTTTTAAAATTTATAACTTATATGACTATCAATGTGAAGTTAAGGTGAAGTTCTTACTTGTGTGCTTTACTCAAATATTTTCTTGTTTTTTACAGATGAAGCTTGATAAAAAAAAAATAACATAATGGTCAGCATAAAAAAATTAAATGATTTAAAAGCCTTCTTAACTTTTTTCTAATTCCTCTATTTACCATCACACATGTCACCGATACTTTTTTTATGATAAATTATACGCCCATTTCACACTTTTTTTCTTAACAATTTTCTAAGACATTCTCAAATAAAAAGACGTTATGTTTGAATTGTAACTTTTGTTTGAAATTACGAAAAAATTGGCAAAGTTAAAATAATTTATGGCGCGGGGGAAAAGAGCTTCTTTTTTTTCTCCCCTGTATACTGTTTAAGTAATAAAGAAGTGCATAAAAAGAAACGTTAAAACGCAATCATTGCATTAAATGAGGAAACTCCACTCTCTTAACTAAGTAAATTAGAAAATGAAGTGAAGTAAATTGAGTATGAGCTGTTAAGAGAATGACCTTGAGAAATAAGGTTAATGACATCTTTAATCAAATTTTTTTTTTCCTTCTAATTTCCATCACCTGAGTGGGGATTTTAAAGGGTAATTAACCAAGAGCAATTTAGAAATTATTTTTTTCGTTTCTTATTCAAGAGTCATAAAACCAAGTAATGGAAAGGAGTTAAATTAACAATGAAAAATTGGTAATTTAATAATTGGTAAGAAGGGTACTAGAGTTTAAATTCAATAGTATTTACATTTAAAAAAAAAATTTGTTTGTTTGACAGCATCTTGCATCATCTTCAAACTGAAAAGTATTACTTGTACCAATACTAATAAATTTGATTATTGTTAAAAAGTTTTAAATAATTATTTTTATGATCACTTAAACACTCTTGTTTTTTTCTATTGTGCATTTATGCATCTTTAGTGACGCAACGCTTAAAAACCCCATCTACTTTGCATCCAAGAAGATTGGGAGTTCTTTCCCGTGAGCTCTTGCGGCATATTCTCCCCACAATTGTCAACCCAAGCGTGATTGTGATTTTCTGTACCAGGAAATAAAATTAAAATTTATAGGAACTGAAAGTTTAATTGAGACATCGTGTATTTTTTTAAAATATTTATCTTTAAATGCTTGGTAAAGAGAGAATTAAGTTACTTTTGGAATTGAATCTTAATTCTTTCAATAGTTTATGTCAAGCATATTCTAACAATAATTCCTTACATTGCGTAGTAATGCATGTGTTAGTGAATTTGAAGAAAATCAATTTTAAAAATTCAGTTATTACGTTCTTCCATTTACCACAACATTTGAAACTTTCTTCTTCCAAAAAATGCATTATGATTTGAAAAAATATCATACGTTAATTAACAAATTATTTTCAGAACTACGGTTCAACTTGCTTAGAAATTCGCTTAACATATTCTTTATCTAATCTCTACATTTGAGAACTTTTGATCAAAGACCTTCGATTTATAATATTCCAATAATTTAAAATAATTATCTTTGAATGCCATTAAAAGTAGTTGAAAGAATTTTTTCATTGATTCTGACTCATTAAATAGTCTATGTACAATGCCTTTAAAAAATGTTAACTAACGCATTACTTTTAGAACAACGGTAAACTTTCTTATAAATTCACTTAACATATTCTTCATCTGATCTCTATATTTGAGGCATTTTGATCAAAGATCTTCTACATATTATACACTAATTTTTAAAAATATTTATCTTTAAATACCGTAAAAAGTCGTAGAAAGAATTGATTCATGAATTCTGATTCATTAAATAGTCTTTACACAATGCCTTTAAAAAATTTTAACTAAAGCATTACTTTCAGAACAACGGCAAACTTGCTTAGAATTTCGCTTAACATATTCTTCATCTGATCTCTACATTTGAGGATTTTTGATCAAAGATCTTCTACATATAATACTCTAATTTATGAAAAGTCTGTGAATAGTAGTAGAAAGAATTAGTTCAGGAATTCTGACTATTTCAATAGCCTATGAGAAATGTATTAAAAACAATAATGCATTAATGCAAGAGCCATACATATTTTCTTCTGTTTTATTCAAGCATTGCTTTATCATTCTCAGCCATATGCTGGGCATGAGTCTCTTAATCAAAGATAATGCTTTTCTTTTATTCTCTCAGTCGCATAGAATGCATGGTACAGCTGCTGCTAACTAAACTCTATATATAAGCTGCTCACCTAAAATTCTGACAACCTCTAAGACCGTGTATTAAATACATACCTCCCAGACCGTACCATTATTCATATTCCAATAATGTTTAGGAGTTTTGTGTAAGTTTCCGGGATCCTTTTGTTCCTCGGTTTCTAAGAATAAAGCCCCTGCACTAAACATTCATCCTCAGATCCGTTTCATTTCTAATCCCTCTCCATCCTCCCTTTTCCTCCTCGCAGGAGCAGAAAAGGAGTTTGTTATCAGCATCCTGAAGTTGTACTGTAGGCGCCAGTAGAATGCGATGCTGACAGAACAATTGTGCTGGCGTACAGCGCTGCGAATTTTAATGAGAGATATTTTGACAGATATGGGAACTTAGTCATTAGCTCTCTCTTTCTTTTCACATATTTCAGCAGATTCGGATACATTTTTGGAAAAGAGCCTTGAAAGAGTTTCCAGTATTATGGTGAAAATAACTCTCTTTTTTTTTGTTCTGAGCGTAGAAATGATCGGGAATCTAATTAAACTTGAAATAACAGGAATATATTTCATTGTTGTAACAAATGGTGTCTATCTCGGTTATATCAAAAGTGATTTAAGGAGTATTAGGAAGGAAATAAATGGAATAAAATCTCTCTAAGTATTTCAATGATTAGCAAATCATCAAATATTTCCTTTAAAGACCACATAAAAAGAAATACTGAAACTTTTTGAGGAAAGGAAGAAAAAAAATCAGGAGGATCGCAGAGCAATCGATATGCGCTTGATTTACACTTATCAACAATTTTTTTTTATCTGTTACAGAAGATTTTTTAGGATCTTAAATAATTTTGCTGACTTTAAATCACAGCACTCTCTCCTCTCTCTCTCTCTCTCTCCTCTCTCTCTCTCTCTCCTCTCTCTCTCTCTCTCTCCTCTCTCTCTCCTCTCTCTCTCTCCTATCTCTCTCTCCTATCTCTCTCCTCTCTCTCTCACCTCTCTCTCTCCTCTCTCTCTCCTATCTCTCTCCTCTCTCTCTCACCTCTCTCTCTCACCTCTCTCTCTCCTCTCTCTCTCCTATCTCTCTCCTCTCTCTCTCTCCTCTCTCCTCTCTCCCTCCCTCTCTCTCTCCCTCCCTCTCTCTCCCTCCCTCTCTCTCCCTCTCTCCATCTCTCTCCTCGTCCTATTGTTCGTCAGGAGATGTATGAATTTAAAAACTGCATATATAACAGGTCGCATCAAAGTTGAGACAAACTTCTAGGGGAGTAAGCCAATCATATCATCAGGATTAAAGTTACATCGGGACCCATGCCTATAAAATGTAGTCATACATCGATAGGTGAGTGTATATAGGCGAGCTTTCTAGTTAGAAACTGTTTCTTTGTGTGCTTCTGAATAGGTCATTGTAAGGAATTGCTTCTTTGACAATATTTCTGGACATGGGTTTCTATGCAATTTTAAACTTGATGATGTGCCCTAACTACGAAAAAAGTTTGTCATAACATTTACACGACAACTTGTTATAAATAACATTTTAAAATTTGTACGTTTCAACTAAAATTAGACTGAAAATTTCATGCAAAAAAATCTTCAGCTCTATGAGCAAAACTAATTTCAGATTTGAAATCCCCACCCTCGAATTAGGCAAGTTCAAGAATTTGTATAAATACAACAAAAACTTTATTCCCCAGGCTTATCAGGTCTTAATCAGTTTTTGTTTTTCGTTTACTTCACCAATTTAAATAATATAATTCATTTCAGATGCATTTTTAGCACACTGAAAGAATATGTTGCTTAAATTATTTTATTCCTAATAAAAAAAAGTCTTAGCATTATATAAATATTATAAGAACGCAAACTCATATAAAATTTAGATTTTAATCTTGGTAAGAAGCGTCATGATAAGAAATTTCTTTCTTTTTCCACTATAGTACCTCTATTTTATTGATTTTCATATACCTGAACTAAAGAGAATTTTTGAAATATTCGACAAATTTCTGTGCAGATGCTGATATAAGAACCTGCTACAAAATAATCTAACAAGTTCAGGTTGCCTAGATACTATGATTTCGAAGTAGAATCAAACAAACGCGAACTCAAAACATGTCTCTCTCGGTTTATATTATATTTACTTAAATTTTAGGGAAATAATGTAAGTAAAATCAATTTCAAATCTCTCTTCGTACTTAAATGAAACTGTTAAAAGGCAATAATATGTTGAAATTTTAAAATAAGATCACAAATTAGTTTATATTATAGATGTGCAGACTTGCATACTCAAAGTGAATCACCGAAGTCTCAGGCATTTGAACTTCTTAAAATCTGTCCTCAAAAGAATCAAACAAGCCATTCAGTCTTGAAACAAGTCACGAGATTAAAATTAAAATTGCTGATGTAAGTAGGAATTATTTTATAGAATGTGACTAAATAGAAGTAACTAGTAGAAGGTAGGATTTAAAGCTAACTGCCTAAACAAAAAAAGTTTTGACCTACGGAAAAATGCTAAATACCCTCAACATAATAAGTGGTAAAACTTGCGGAAATGAGGGAGAGGCTTACATACAGCTAGTTAAACGTATTAGATAGTTTTTCCTATATAGTTTCTTATACCAAATCGACAATAGAATTTATAAGGGTTATATATATATATATATATATATATATATATATATATATATATATATATATATATATATATATATATATATATGCGGTATATATATATAATGGTTTGCGGATATAATCGTGTGGGCTGAAGAAAAGATTATATCCTTTTTTCCGGTTTTTTTTCCGGTTTTTTAATTAACATTTCATGATTTTTTTTTTTTTTTTTTTAATAAACTGTTGTTTGTTATTTTTTACTTATTATTTCCCCCCCTTTTTCATTTGTCTTTTATTTTTCTTTGTTTTATTCTTCGTTGAACTTATATATATATATATATATATATATATATATATATATATATATATATATATATATATATAAAGTACAATTCTGTAACTGTGGCTATTTACGCATCGGACTTCGCTATCACGACAAATAAAAAACTTATTTCTCACGTTTTTTTTCGTTTTTTTTTTTTTTTTTGCGCTGAATATACCAACTTCAAATACGAGTTAGTAGGATTAATAATTCAGAAACTGAAATAATCTTTATCTATCAAAAGAATATCTCTTACATATAATATTTCTTATTTCAACTTTTTTACGCGCCTAACATTTCTAATCCAAACAATGGCTCCCGGCTCGTACCGACCACAAAGCTGGGGTAAATTATGTTCACTTGTAGACAAATCATGGTTTCGAATCACTTTGTCTTCGAGCTAATCGGGAGAGGTTTTCGTGCTTTACCTCCCCATGAAATGTGAATGTGGGTTAGTTACATCAGAAAGTCTTCCACGAAGATCAATTTATCCCTTGTCTGTCCCCAGATTAAATTATCCCTTGTCTTCAAGGCTTTGTTCAAAATTGCAAGGTTACGAAGTGGAACATTGATAGTCGTAAAATCAGAATTCGGCCTGCTGTTCAAAGCTGGTTATAAAATAAAGTACAAAAGTTTTTCTTATTGAGTCTAATTTTGTCATCTCCTGTTTAGTGCTACTCGGTCTAGCGTAAGAAAATACATATCTTGGAAAAAATGCTGCAATGTGCCTAAAAATACATAGGAAATATATTTCTTGCTTAGATAGCAAATAAATAGCAAAGTTAAATTTGTAAATAGGTACAAGTGAGAAGCTTTTTATCAATAAAAATAACCTTGAAACTTTAAAATACTCGTATATTCCTTATAATTACAAAGCTGTTAAGCCAATCTTGTTTCAGGATAAGTTTCGCTTGACTCAATATAAAATAGCAGACTGGAGACTAGTGTCTCACATGTCTTAATAGCAGTGTGTTAGTTTCTCCTTTCTCCCATATGCCCTTTCCCTCTTCCCACCAAAGTCCGATACGCAAGATAGCACAACTTTTTACCACGTACGACAGTATTTCTCAGGTTAAAAATTTTATTTCATCTATCTTAGATGTCCAATAAAACGTTTTTAACAATTCTTTTTATTCAAAAATAAATACGAACTGATCAAGAAAATTATATTGATATTCTTCTTCTTCTTTTTCTTTCAAGGTATTACATTACCTCTAAGAATGTTTTAGATAATGAATAGAATAAACTTTACTATGATTATATGAATGGAATTAATGTTAATAATTCTTATTTCAAACAATTATTTTCAAATATCTTAGATTATTGGCACTTAGTTAAGAATACTGAATATCAGTGAAGAATGCTGAATTTAGAATACTGAATATCAGAGGACAGTTTCAGACTCATAATTCCTAATTTCATAACACTTTAAATGTCATAACGTTCTCTTACACTTAACAATGTACCTAATAATATTGTTTTTGTCTGAGTTTTTTTTTCAATTAACCACCTTACTCTTTAAAAATAATTGTTTTTGAATGTTTTTTTGCTTACTAAATAATAACAATGGACCTTTGCAATGTAAATAATTTATTATCTCTTATGATGATTCTTAAATTTGAAATAGTTGGAGCAGAAAGATACGGAACTCCATTTTGATTGCTTTAACTAGTTGGTACAAGATTTCAACCTCACAAACGCGAATACGAGTAAATAAAAACATATTAAAAACAACAACAAATCTATGTTTATATAATTTTTTTATCGTTATTTTCCTTATTTAGGAAGAAAAAGGGATAAAACTTTAGTTACAATAAAATAAAATGTTGTTCCTGCTAGAATCTGATTTGTACTCAAGAGAGAAACAGCCACTTTTGTTTGTCAAATTAAGGCTAATTGAAGGATCTCTTAGAAACGTGACCGTAACATTAATCAGCTCAACGTTGAAGAAAAAGTCAATTCATTAGATACCAGAAACAAAATTATTTTAAAACAAAAAATCTGTTAGTTTTATTATATTTCTACTTTAAATTCCATGAGGTACAAAAAGCAATGCAAATTTTACATTATGAAATCAGTTTCTTTTATTATATTTTAACTTTAAATTCCGTAATTTACAAAAATTAATTTAAAACTTGCAACATGAAATTAATTTATTTCATTGTATTTTCATTTTGAAGTATGTTGAATGCAAAATTTACATTATGAAATCAGTTTTTTTATTGTATTTTAAGTTGGAATTCCATTAGATTTCCATTAGATACAAAACGTAATGCAATTTTTTTTGTGAAATGAGTGTAGTTTTTTTATATTTCAACGTTGAATTTCATTAGATAAGAAAATCAAAATAAATTTACAATATAAAATCAATTCATATTATCAGATTTCAGTGTTTAATTCTAAAAGATGAATACTATCAATGTAAATTTGCATTATAAAGTTAGTTCATATTCTCATATTTCTGTGTTATATTCCATTAGATGAAAAATATGAATGTAAATTTACATTACAAAATCAGTTCACATTGTCATATTTCAACGTTGGAACCTCATTTTTTACGTGAACCAATTGGAAAGAAACGAAACTATTTCAGTGTATTTAATGAGAGCTAATATCCTTATGATGAGATTTATTTTCCTCATTCCGAAAAGAAAAAAACTAGTTTAAAATATCTAAGTGATGAACTTTCTGATTAATCAAGTAGTGATCTAATAAATTTAATTTGTACCGTGATTTGATAGACATATATGTACATGCCTTCTATGTTGAAAGGTTCAACCAAATTAATTTCCAAATTTCTAAAAATTTAAAAAAAATTTTATAGAGCCTTAAAAGATGCAGTTTTAAAAACCCAGTACTCATAAAAGTCACACTTAGATTTTATCCTCAACATCTCATAAGCTTTTCATGGCTTCCCTTTTATCTCATAAGCATCTCATAGGCCCTCAATGTCTTATAGGTTTATAATACTGCCACTATACTTATAACAGTTCAAGCTATTCTTGTAACAGTATCCCATTTCTTATTATGCGCTCTTAAACAATTGCTTTGTATTACGCCTGATCTACTTGTTCGCTTAATCCTTAATACTTAATATTTTAAGATGATACGATTGAGGGTGCATGTGTTACGAATTAGGCAAGCTATTTCTCAAATCGCATCACGTGCAGATCCTACAAAAACAATTAATTTTCAGTATTTAATCCGCAAATATTATTACCAATGTCAGTAGCGGAATAACTGTTCATTTATTGTTAAAATATTTCAAATATAATTTTTAGAAATAGGTGATTGACAAAATTTAAACGTGAAAAGAAGAATGATTTGGGTAACTCTCCTCTAACATTGATAAAATAGAGGATAAGCATTTCACTGAAACATTGTCAAATGCCGACAGCACCATGATTACCACTCAATTAATAGTGCTTTCAAATAAGCTTTAAGTTATTTCATCAAATACAAGATTCACTCTAATGTCATGTCAACCGTGTTGATTGCAGATAGCTGGCGATTAAAGTGTTCTGATTTTATTTTACGTACTACATGATTGCTATTAAAAGCAGTATTGTTTATGTAGTCATATTAATAATTTTAAAAAATGTAATTATAAAGATTTTTAGATTTTCAACAGTTTCAAATAGCATCATTTATGTATTAACTAAAAGATTTAGTTGTACTGAACTGTTGTTTATAACCAAAATCTTATTTTTTTATTCATACGGGAAAACTTAACTACAAAATTAATCTAAATTTGCAAATAACTTTAACGCAAAAGGACGCCAAGACATCGTAACCACAATTTACTAAATCTTACATTTAGTTAATAACAAAATGTAAAAAACTTTAAAAAATCTTGCATTTAGTATTAACTTTTACCATGAAATTCTTTTTAACACACAAAAAACATGGTTAAATTAACATAAATTTAAATTAAAGAAAAGTTTAAGGCTTCACTCTGGCAGTGATGACTCCTGGTTAGTGATACTGTCACAGTGAAGGACTGGGATAAGATCCCAGTCCATCACGGCTTCATTCAACTTCTCATTATAAAAATGTATCTAAAGATCAACCATGAATATAATTCAACTTTTATAACTCCAACTATAATACTTCTGAGAATATCACAACATTGATGCATCTTGGGATCATATTACTCCTTATTTTGGTTGCAGCAAAAGTGGCACACATTATTTGGTGAAAACTTTAACCCTATTTTGGGCACAACTCTTTCACACATTTCTTCCTGAATATGCATTTTGCTCACGAATGAGTATATGCTGTTTCAGTTTTGAATGCATGGGTTATACAAATTCGACTATTATTTGTGTCTGAGATATTTTGAAACGTTTTTTCTAAATTTTAAGAAACTCTTTCTTACAGTTTACATTAGAAGATGTAATTATTGCTAAATTAAAACAGATGAAAGAAAAAAAAATACATTTCTTTTATTTAAAGAATTTTCCTCAAAATAATAATAATAATAGTGGAACTGGTAAATGGATTAGGAAAAATTTTAAAAATGTTTAATTTTATAAATATATATTTGAATTCTGACTTAAAAACTTGTAAATAATCATATTGTCTTAGGTATAATGTAGTCTATAACTGTGTCGTGAAATTTATTTATATTATTTACAAAATGAATAAAATAAATAATTGTAAAAAATAAATTTTAAAAATGATTCATTAACTAAAAGTAAACTTACTATAATTCGTAAAAAACTTAAATTTATAAAGAAGGCTCAACACTGTAGATTTAGCTTGACGATTTTCAAAATAATATTGCTTGAAAATTAAGTCATTTTCTTTTTACTCAGACTACTTAATAGTATTCAATCACTAGGCGAGGAATTTAAGCATTATGATAAACCCTCAGGAGATCTTCTATTAACTCAAGGGTTCTACATAACACAGTTTGGTTTCTGAAAAACCATAATTTCATGCAAATATAACCATAATGTAGTATACTTATCCGTTTGTCATGCAAATTTTCTGTAAACTTAGGTGTTAAATTGAAACCATAATATTATTTAATGGAGTAAATAAAGATAACATGGTTTAAATTGCACAATATTAAGCTTGCA
The DNA here is from genome assembly GCF_982258835.1 of Parasteatoda tepidariorum. Taxonomy (NCBI): domain Eukaryota; kingdom Metazoa; phylum Arthropoda; class Arachnida; order Araneae; family Theridiidae; genus Parasteatoda; species Parasteatoda tepidariorum. The sequence continues at coordinate 45,093,420 of NC_141756.1, forward strand.
CCAAATTTGAAAAAGATTGTACAGAGGATTATTAAACATACTCGAATTAATTCATCAAAATACGAAATCGGAAATACCATGATTTTTAACGGTAGATTTATATTTAAAACACGTAGAAAAAATTCTACTAAATTTACCGTTCTGTTTGGTAGTTTAGGAAATTTCTCGTAAAAAAATCATAGAAGTGGTTAATAAAAAAAATATGTGGTATTTAAATCATTCATTTGGTATTTTTTCTGTTTATATGGTAAAGGTTAAACGGAAATTCTGAATTTCAAAATTATAGTTTTTATTACGTCACATTTATTAAAAAAATATAACACTGAAAAGTAAGTTTAACCAAATAAATGGTTTTTTATGCCATGCTCTAAAGTATCACGAAAAAACTACCATGTTGTACTTATTTACCAAATTTGACCACCTATTATAGAACCATACTTTATTATAAATTTTGCCCAAAGTCCCTGCAACCAGTGAAAAAAAATTAACGAGATTTTTGGTGCTCACATGCAACCAGAAAGACAACAAATTTTGCCATTTCCTGGTAATCTGGATCATACTTTTTCTCATAATAGTTAAAGGGAATGGGATCTTTTTTTAACAAAAAATGGAATTGTATGACTTTAAAACAGAAAGGAAATCTTCATTAAAAGAAAGTTTTTCTGTTTAGAAATTCTCGATTTCTGAACTAAGAGTAATCGTCTAAGGATAGATGCAAAATTAATAATATCAGAAAAAAAATCATAATCATTCTAATTTCTTTTTCATTGTCTCTAGATATCCAATAGATTTATATCTCCAGGACTTCTCAGTATCTAAAATTGCATTTTGTTTACAAGCCTATCAAACATTCTGTTTCTTGTTCGATAGTGCACCGTTAAGTACCCGGAAGCGATTACGCTTTCTGCGATGATCAAAGACTTTATTTAGCAATTCATTAGAATGATTGTTCAGCCATTTCGTTAGTTCATCCCTATTTGGCAATCCAATTATCCCATGTCTTTTTAATGAAGAAGACTGAAATAGGCCAAATTAATTCTAGCTTTGGGAAAATTATACTTGGAAATATTTAATTTACGTGCTTGTATTTTTGTCTCTCAAAATGAATTTATAAGTCATAAATATATAAATAAACATTTTATCAATTCGTTAGGAGTGTTAAATTAAAAATAACATCAATTTCATTTTTTGTTTTCAAAAATAAAAAAATGTGTAACTCTTATTTTAAATTAATATTATATTTTCTTGCTGGTTGATTTTTTTAATAAATTATACTCTTTGAAAACTGTTGCGAAACTGTTTCTTAATTAAATATTGAATAGAAAATAAAAACTTTTTTTTTAGAAATTATTTATTGGAGAACTTTAAGACAAAGAAAAACCTCATAACTGTAAATAAGGTGTTTAATAAATCCAAACTGAGAAAAAAAAAAAGAAATATGGTTAAAACTAACAGAATATGGTAAAACTTATGTTTCTAGCTCTATCGGAACACCAAAAAGCTCGGAACTTTTTACTGAAGCACTTTGGCAATGATTTCATTAAAATTGAAAAAATATATATGTTCTTATAATGAGTGGTAAAATTTGGAAAATGAGGTAAAATTTAATAATTAGTAATTTAGTACCGTCAAGCATAATATAAATACCGTTTTTTCTGTTCAATTTACTTTCCAATTTAGTATTTTTTGACGAGATGTGTGGTAATAAAAACTGTAATTTCGAAAACTGGAATTTCCGGTAAATCGTTACTATAAAACGGAAAAATGACCAAATTTAGAGTTTAAAAATCGTATATTCTGGTTTTATTGACTCGATTATTATTTACCAGTGATGCCCTTATGAAATAGTACGGTAATTTCCCCGGAATTGTTTTTTAAAAATCCAAAAACTATTGAGTTGAAGTTATATAAAGTTTCACATACTTTTAAATTTTGTAAATTTAAATAAAGAAAAATTCAAAAGTTTCATAGTTCTCCAAAATGAAATTTTAAAAATACGCAATTTTCAGTTTTATTACTCAATAAGGAGTAATTTCTCAAATTTTCCATGCAATCACTTAAAATTTTACAGTTTAATATTGTGTCAAAATTTTTATTCGTTACGATTGAAATATTTCTCAATAAATGCTTTTTTGAATGATAAAAAAATAATCGTAAACAACAACAAAAAATTACTTTTTTCGTAAAATTGCATGCTCTGAACGAGTTTTATAGTCAAATGTAAAAGATTTTTAATTTACTTAAATAGTTCTAGAAATACATAGAAACAGGTAAAAAGTTTTATTGACAATAAGGGGCTTAAACATTAGACCGCTCGCATCATTATATTTTTGGGACAATACATTTCAAATTGTAATTACCATGCATATAATCTAATTTAACTCAAAATATTAATATTTTTTAAAGTTTGCGATAATGGCATTTTAAAAATTATTTTCGTGATAATTCGTGAAGATTAAATCTTATGATAAACGTCTAACTTACGATAATTATTGACAACGAATATTGAATGTGATAATATCGCAGGGACAATCGATAATGAAATACTATCACGTGAATTGATTCTAATTAAACTTATCGATTACGATTTTATTCTGAAAATTGATAAATTTCCGTTGGTAACGAAATACTGACCAAAGTAAAAATAATGATATTTTCAACTAAGAAGGAAAATTATCTTCATATATCATAAAATATCAATACCTTCTCACAATATTTCGCAAAAATTTCGATATCATGTAGCTTTTCTCCATATTACAGGAGCCAAACATCTGATTCAGCAAAAAAGTTATTACGTTTTTAGTGATTACGTTTTTTAATATTATTACGTTGTTTAAAGGGATCACGTTTATTGGCTAATTATGTGACTTTAACTATATCTGTGTAACTAACAAGCACATTCAAAAGCTAAAGCTTAAGATCGATCAAAAATTTTAAGGAGTTCTTAATGCACAAATTCGCAAAATTATAAAAACATTTTTAATATTGAAACTATTATCAATATTAAAAACCAATCTATATAATACTTCAAAACCATGTATAACACTTATTTTTCTCGCTTTATAAGAAATTTTTTCTCTACAATAATATCAAGTATACTTATTTAAAGATACCAGAAAAGAAAATTGCTCTGAAGAAAAGCAGAAATATTTTCACAACATCGTTAAATATTCACCGCCGTAGCATTTTTTAACACTAAATAATGCCACTTTAGAATTCTTTATTAAAAAGGCAAAAATACGACGCTGTAAATAATAAACAACAAGCTTCTATTTTAGATATTTCTTTAAATTTCCTTTCATTTTTAACTTTAAAAAGCATATTTCTGGAGTGTATTTTTAAATATTTTGCCCTATTCCTTTGAAAGTAATATTTGAACTACTTTGTTATCCTAAAATGAGCAGTTCAAATAAATTAAAATATTAAAAATGCTTATTTTCTTCAACGAAAATGTAATCCTCTTACAAAAAAATAAAAACAGTTTTGTTATATTTCAAAAGTAATCAAATTTAAAATTTGCCTGTGTTTCATACTTCGTATTCCCTTTATCAAAGCACTCCTATGCTTTTCATTACTATGAATTTAAAAATTGTTTTTGCTTTTATAATATTATAGGTTTTTGTTTGTATCTGCTCTTTATTTGCCTCCGTGGTACTAGTGTAATAAGCTTCTTTCTGTTGTCTCATACTGACATCCAAATTGAATAATTTAACAACATTTTTCTTCCCAAAAATAGAGTCATGTTAAAAAAATATATACAATTTAGCTATTTAGCTTTTTTAATACTATGTATAAATTTTATAAATCGATAAATTGAATGAGAACATGAAATAGGAAGAGAGTTAACTCCATTAACCGTTAAAGTTGGTATAGATGCAGAGGAAAAATTTGTCTTTTATTTAAACTTTTATAATATCATAATACTAACTATCATAGGCTCTGCCATGCTGAAATATGCACAGTAAATTTCCTAGCACTTAAAAACAAGAATTATTATCTTACTTAACCCTTTATTCAGTTAATAAAAATCATTAATAAGCTGAAATATGCATAACATATTTCCTAGCATTTAAGAACTGAATTATTATTTTATTTATTCCTTTTATCAGTTAATGAAAATCATTAATATAATTTGTAATACTTTAATAGCACAACCTTGAATTGAGTGCAGAATAAAATATATTTTTAGAGATTCCCTCTACATCTGCCTAACACATTAGCATAGATTTTGAAAACTGTTACGCGTTTGCTAATGTTTTGAATTTGTGGGGCGGAGTTATCGACCATGCCAACCTTCATCTATCAAAAGGTACCTCGTGATTGAATCAAGTTAGCATGTCTTATATACCAGTGAATTGATGTTTAATATTCGTAGTGTTAACTACGCCACAATACTCCCCCACCAGAATTTTATCAGAGATAGAATTCGATGAACGGTTTCCACTTAGTTGCTGTACTTGTGAAAGACCGGGAGAGCTGGAATTAAGATAACCGGGTTTTTGAGTGCTGAATGTGAGAGGTGTATTAACTTCCCAACGTGGTCGCTCCTGTGTTGCCTTTAGCAGTCGAGTGTATGCTGGCCGACGTGTGTGTGTTAGAGACGAGACTGAGCAGCAACAGAGTGAGGAGGTGGATGATGCCGCTATCACAAGTAGCAAGTCAAATGTTCAATGGGGATCATCCATCGAAGTAGGCGTTACTGTTAAGATTTTTGCAAAGTAGGCGTTACTGCTTGTACAAATCACGTCTGGAGGTCACCAATGTGGGGGCGGAGTTATTGACCACGTGAACCTTCATCTATCAAAAGGTACCTCGTGATTGAATCAAGTTAGCATGTCTTATATACCAGTGAATTGATGTTTAATATTCGTAGTGGTAATTACGCCACAATACTCCCCCAACATGAACTTCTCGAATCAAGTACGATGATTTCACCACAAATTCATAAGAATTCGTTATTATTTCCTACTCTTTACTTGTCCACACATTCGAATGCTTGAGACTAAGAAAAAGAACCTTGGCAGTAATTTAAATCAATTAGTAACCAATACATAGAATCCTTAACTTTCCTTGGCGAAAACAATGCTAACATTTATAGTGAGGCTTTAAGAACTCCTCCAGACTGAAAGTCTGGGGCTGTCTGCTGCTATGGTAACAAGCGAAAGCACATTTCTAATCGGGGTGAAATGGAAGAAAGATGGTGTCGATTGGTCTTCTCACGACGACCTACGCTGAGATTAAGACAAAACTATTCACCCCAAACCGCTATTCGAAGTGACCTTTCTTCGTAACCATAGTACCCGCCACGACGCGAGACGGGTGTCTGGAGGAGTTCTCCTGAAAACAGTACTATACATAACACTCTCATTTTTGATTTCTTGGTGGGAGGAGGTGTCTTATGGGACTTATCCCCACAGCCCCACTCTTCGGGCCATTTTCTAAAGTTATTATTTTATTAATTTATATGTATACAATAATTAAGAAGATTCTTTTTTACTTTGGAGCTCCATAAATTTCTAAAATAATACATATTTTAGTATTTATCAAGTTTGATTCTTCACTATAGTTGTTTATCTTCACACTCTGGACAATAGAATAATTGGACGAATGGAAAATAATAATTTCCTAAAATGATTCATCAACATATCTCTTCAAGCATTATTTCCCACCAACAACTCAGATACTTGAACTTGTGCTAATCTTCATCTTCAAGATAAATATTCCACTAATACTGCTCGTCTCTCTAACTATACCAAACTTATAGTAAATATAACAACTTTTTCAATCACAAAACTATTCCTTGATAGTAAATAAAAGTATCATTTACAAAATAAATCATGTACATCATTGTATGCAAAATTTAATATTCAATAGAGATGTCTAAGCTGACATTAATTCACTTACCTGTCCACTGGTAATCTATCAATGATCAATCACTTACAGATGGCAACCAATAGAAATGCGTTTCGATTAGGATGAGAATATGAATCGTCCAATAGAAATGGTGTAAACGACAACTGATAGATTTATTTTACTTAGTGATATAGTAACCTCTAACTTACGGGCCGGGATAGCCTGGTTAGTAGGGCACTGGGGCCATGTCCAAGAGGTCGTGGGTCCGATCCCCACCTGCCGAAAACTCCCTGTTTAGTAAATGGTGACTGATGCATATTAAATCTATCGAGTCGCAAAGTCCTCCAAGTCATACCTCTGGGGGTGCTGATCCAGGAGTTTCCTTCTCTTGTGGATTGGTTCAAAATTACAAGGCTACGGAGTTGAACCTTAGTAGTCTTAAGCGCAAAATTGAGTCAGCTTTTCAACGATGGTTATAAAATAAAATAAAAAACTTCTAGATTAGATATCTTTTTAGTCACATTTTATATCAAAAATTCTAATAGAAACACGATTTTTTATTTTATCAGTCGTTACTTTAGTGATTAATTATCCAATAGATTTCCTAATGTGTCGAAATATCGAGAACCCAGAAATCGAGATCACATAAGCACTCGCTGAGCAAGAATGATTAGGATTGGATGATGTTTTTATTTGCTTCTACACTTAATATAGCTAAAAAATATATATATTTAGATTTTTTAAGGTATACTAATTTCGATCACAGAAATCGAGATCACATAAGCACTCGCTGAGCAAGAATGATTAGGATGGGATTATGTTTTTATTTGCTTCAACACTTAATATAGCTAAGAAAATATATATTTAGATTTTTTGATGTATACTAAATTTACGCCATTTTGTAATACGTTTTCTCAGTTTATTCTTCTGCGTTATTTAAAATAAATGACGTTTTGTCACCCAAGCTCTACAATCTTCATTCTTGAATCACTCAACTCAACAACTTTTTTTTTCGTTTCTTAGAAGACAAATAAAATGCTCTTTCTTAAAAACTCTGTATGCGTCATACTGTATTTATACAACTCAAAATAATGTAGCATTTTACATGTTTATTATCATATCAAATGCTCACTTTAATTTGAATGCATTTTCATTAAAGAAGGAAACATAGCAATATATTTTTATTGTTAATGAAGTTATTAATTTAAACTAACAAGAAGCAAATTTTAAAGCTTATAATCACCCAGTTTACAGTAAGTATTTCCAGTGTTGCAAATCTTTTGAAATTACATTAAAAAACAATTGTTATTTTTTAATTTAATTGGTGGAATTTCTGTGTTATTCAATTGTGGTTCCAAGAATCACTGTTTTAACTAAACTAAATTATATTTTACATTTAAGTTTTTATGAGAATAAACTACTTTTTCTAGAATTCTTTAAAAATAAACAAACACAGTTAACTAATTTATGAATTATATGGCTCATTTTTACTAAACCTAACTTCCTTGATATTTTACTTCTATTTCTTGTTCCGATTGCTATTTTTTTTACAAAGAAAAAGAACCTTCCAACCAAATTCGTGAATTTTTTAAACTTATTTACTTTATTTTTAAACCTCTATGAAGAGTATTCCATAAATAAATAAATACGTCATGGAAAAACTTATGAGGCCGAAGTATTGTGTTTCTTTCTTCGGAATAAACCTAAAAAGGAAAATAGAAAATAGCCTATGCTTCAAAAAACAATCTATTTTTCATTTCTTTATCAAATATAGCTAAGAAGTACAGAAACTAAAGCAATATTGATAAAAATATCCAATATAAGATTTATATCGAAACGATAATTTATCACGAGAAATGTGTCTAATGACATCTTTGATCGAATTTCAGTTTCTGCTTTCTATGACGTCTGCTTAAATTTTTCAATATATCACGTATATTTAGCATATTCTTCAGATAAAGAAAACAATCAATTTCTCACAATGTTTCTATAAATAAAAATCTCAGATGGAAAAAGAATAAAAGTGAATACAGTTCTGAATAGAGAAACATTCAATTTAATTTCACTCGTTTCTTTAGTTTCAACATACGAATTATACTTAGTTTGTGTATACTAGAGCTTAATGCTAAGCTTAGTAGGCATAGTTACACCTGGATTATATTCGCCTCCATTTAGAAAATGATTAAACATAAATCATTATTTTCTGAACCTTTATATTTTTAAATATGATGACTATCATTTCGATTTTTACAACTTAGACATATTTATGCCACATAAATTATCAAAAATATTAAAAAAATCACGGAAATCAATCAAATATTAAAAACTATTTGCCTTTTAATAACCTCTTCTTCTTCTTCTTTGTCATCGCAACAGCCCTTTGCAGTCCTTGGCTGCCTCAACTGCTGGCAAACGCCAGTGCCTCCTGTCCCCCTTCCAACCCCCTTCCAATTTCTAATCTTTAGGGTTTTCAAATCATTTTCGATGTCGTTGAGCGATCTAGTAGGAGGTCTGCCTCTGGAACGTGACCCCTCGGGGTTCTTAAAGGTGATTATTCTCATGGCGCTAATTTCAGGGCTACTCCATAGATGGCCCAGCCATCTCAGCCTATTACTGCGAAATATTTGAGAAATTTTGGGCTGCTTGTAGAGTCGATAGAGCTCGAAGTTATAGCGCCAGCATCCCCTTTCTTGAATTGCGCCAAAGATAGCTCTGAGGTTCTTTCTTTCAAAGGTGTCTAGTGTCCGCTGATTTAATAACTACATTAGGTAACTATTCAAAATATTGGCTATAGTCGAATTATTCTTTCTAATTCTGACACATCAGCTCATTTTGATGCACTTAAGTCTTATATCATTCATATCAACATGTATTCTCTTGTAACAAATCTCTACTCTTCTCTCACTCACTCTCTCCTCAATTCCTAACTCACTCTCTCTCACTCACTTCTTAATCTCTCACTCAGTATATTGGATTCAGTATTGGAATTATGTTTCGCATTGTTTATTCTCTTTTGGGATAGTCGTTTCCCCGGATTACAGTGTTTTCTCCTATTCTTATTCCTATTTATTTATATTTTTTTATGATGGCAATTGTATTTTTTTTTAAATCTGAGTTTTATTTCTCCCGTGTTGTCGTCCTGACGAAGAGCGTCATATTTTGGGTACTCGAATGTATCGACCTTTTTCTTATATCTATCAAATATGAAAGAAAAGATTATTTTTATTTTCAAGTTCATTTTTCCCTCTATTATTTTAAGGATAGTTCATTTTATGCTAAAATATTTCATTTTCATTTTTTTCACCGCAATACTTGCACATTGAAGCTTGAAGTTTTGAATACTTACACATTACAATTGAAAATCACTAAATGTATAATCATAATGAGCATTATTTTCTTCCAATAACACCTATTCAAAATAATCATTCGTATAACTTTTATCACAATAAGCATTTGTTCAAAGATATAAACAAAGAAATGAGCTTGAACAGTTATTTAATATTCATGTGAATTTTTTTAAATATTACACAGGATATCCCAAACAATTACGATGACTCAAAAATCAATTATAGAAAAAGCGAAAAGAGATAAAACAAAAAGTACAATTTGATGCATTCTGTCAAGAAAATTATAACAGCAACTAACAGGAAGCTTTGAAATATGTAAAAGAGTTTTATAAGCAAATGATGCTACAAATTTAGAAAAGCTATAACTGAATGCTTTCAATTTTTTTTTTTGTTTCATTTTCAACAACGCGAAGAAAACTCTGAGGACAAATTTAACGTTCGTTCAAATATTTCAGTTGAAATAGTTTGACATACAGCAGGAAAAATAGCTTTATGGTGTTTCAAGTCTTCAGCCCCATCTGTTGCTAAACTTTGTAATTACTTGTGAAACTTCGTTAAGATAAATATTTCGGTTTCTTGAGAAGAATGACTCTTCGATTTGATTTTCTGAGCTAATCATACAATTCTACCGCCTTCCGTTTTCCTTCAATAGTTTTTAGAATCGGTCATTATTAAAGCAAAAGATAACTGAAATTCAAAACCAAGTCAATTTAAACAATTTTCCTAATTAATTTTCGATTGATTGCATTAATTCGTTTTTGAATTACCTGGCACGTATTAACGCATTAATAAAAGAGGCTTTTAATTTCTTTACCAAAGCGTTCTTCAGTATCAATTCGATCTTTTTAAAAAAAATTTGTTAATAGAGGAATTAAAAATTATTCCGAATTCATCTGGTTTCAACATAAAAATGCCAAAAATAATTGGAAATTCTATGAAATTTTTGGAACGCGTTTATTTCCATGATTAATGAGCTTTTTTTTAAAAAAGAAAGAAAATAAACTTAGTATTTCAAATTTGCCTTTTTAATGATCTAAAAAATTATAATTATAAAAAGAATAAAAGAAATTTTTTCAAGCAGAAGCGTTAAAAAAGTTAACAAATATAATCGAAAACTACTTAATATAACGCGTAAAAATAGCACTCGTAAAAAAAATTTAAAAAAACTATCCCCATAAAAAGTTTATTGAGCTGTTTTTAAAACCAAATTACTCATATAACTGTCCTGTCTGATGTAACCCTCATTAAAATTTAAGTATATTTCAACTGCAATTTCTTTTTATTAAAAATTAACTTCTTTTAGGACTAACAAATTTCCAACAGCCTACTTAGTTTTCAAGCTAAAACACTCGATGGCATGCTGTTATGGCAAAAAACTTGCTCAAGCTGGATGGAAGCATAGTAAAGTTATCAAATGATAAACTAAAAGACTTGTTTCACAATATGTTAATGCTATTACGCAGAATTTAACTATTCAAATTCTATCCTTGTTATTAACTTTCCTCGGGTCAATGGGCTTCTGGTCTGACTTCTTTAGACTCTGGAGGATTAGAAATAATAATCGAAGTGAAACTATTTTTTTTGACTATTTCACAATTTTTACGCTCTATTGAATGATTTTTGACGGGATGATTTTCTGAGAAATTTTAGCATGGTATTGTCATTACGGAATCATATTAAAAATCATGAACTCTTAAATATTCGGCAAATCTGCCTCTTTTCCATTGTGCCATCTCATTGAATTTTTTATCTATTTTAGCCCCACATTTTCTGCATGCTAACCTGGATGGATATTTAGTGCACTCTTTAAGTAGTTTGCCGTGTTCGGTTGCCGGCGATGATTAAATATATTTTTAATGACACGTTTTACTTTATTAAATCTCAAAAAAATAATTTTAAACGTCTTATTCTTCCATAAAATTTTATCCTTAAACTAATTTTGATAAATGGGTTAATATTTCTCAATTTGATGAAATTGATATTCGTTCAGAACATATTCTAAAACATGGCATCGTTAAAAACAATAACAATTGTGAAAATGTGGAATATCCATTTTTTACAGTGTTTACGCATTTGCTTTATTAAATTCTTTGAGAATTCCATGTCAATTAAAGACTCTTCTATATATTTCCCCAAACTTAATTATTTTTAGAGCACAAAACAACCGCTTATACCACACGTAACAACACAGATCTATAATAATGCATATATGAATATTATGTTACTTAGAATTAAATTTAATAAATTAGTGAAAGTCACTAAACTCTTGAAAACAGGCTGCAAAAACTCGTAACTAAGATGTAATTACTAGATCAATCTTTTTACTGCCCGAATTTATGTACCATTTTAAAACAAATATAAAATACCAAACAAACGGTGAAGATAAACGAATTGTTACAGTCTAACAAATGAGATGAGCGCCGTTTCCTTTTTACCCAAAAAACAAATAAAAACGCCGCCTAAACTGCGCTGAATTTAATTCACACTGTTTTGTTCCGAAAATAATGGATACAGAAATCGACTTCTAATTATCTTTAACGTAAAGTCTGTTCCTCTTTTGTTTAGCTGTAAGATTCAGTTAATGGAATTGTAACTAATGTGTTTTGCTGCTAAAGATATGGCCTTTCTTTCTTTTCTTTTTTCATGTTTATATGTTTTGTTGCATTGATTCTTTTAATCTTCAGTATTTAGTAATCAATAGAAAGCGAACATTAGAACAATTAAATATATGTATTCAGAGCAAAGAACAGACGCGGTGCGATATAGTTTTTATCTTTTTTCTATTTATATTGCGATATATTGTGTAAAGCTATTATTCGGAGCAACTTAATTTAGGTGTAACAAAATTAACCGTAAAATAAACAATATTTTGAATGATTAATTATGAATCTAAACTCTTATTCTGAAAATCATTTTTTAACAAGAAAAATATATGTTAAAATTATATTATAATGCTATTTTTCCATACTCAAACTAATAAGCAATTTTTATTTCTCAGTTTCAAAGAAAATATTTTCAGGAAAAGTATTTTTCTTTGTTTTAATTCATGAGTTAATTTTTTATCCGCTATTTATAATATTAATATAAAGGTTAATTAAAAGGTTTTTGAAAAATATATTAGTGCTGACATTTCATCGTAAAAAAAAAAAAAAAAAAAAAACGGTTTTGAGAAATTTTATTTGCTTTTCGAAAAAACATTTAATTGGGAATGCACCGCGTGAACATTTCGTCAAATTCAGAAGATTACTAACCTCACTTGTTTGAGAAATTGAATTCTGTTAAGAGTATTTAATTGTCAAAAGCACTGTCGAAAAAGAGTGTTGAATTTTTAACAATGTTATTTCACTGCATCTGAAAGGTATGAATAATTTCAATGAATTACTTACTTTAAAGATAACTTTATTTAAACTATTAAAATCATTAACTAGAAAATGAATTTCACAAATGTTTTAAGTAGTTTCGATTCAATTCAAGTAATTGAAAATTTAAGTGGAAATTTTTTTTAAACAAAATCAAATAATCAAGATAACTCATAAATCGATTTAAATTTACGAACTCAAAATCGATATAAACTGATATACAGGAACTCATAAATTGATTTAAGTTGAGAAATAACAAATTTAAAAACTTCATTTTGTTTGACCAGCTCTAAGCAAAAATTCTAAACTGAATATTTTATATATATACATAACTATATATTAAAAATAAGCAAAGCAATTTTTTGAAATTAGATGAGCACTGCTGTAAAAATAAGCATCATATTCATATATTCTATTACATTATGATTAAGAAACAAATATCAACACTCATTTTATAATAGACTACTGCAGTTGAAACAATTATTTTCATCGAATTTACAATCATTAAAATATTTCTCAGAAATTTCTACGAAAAATTTATGTTGGATTTCATAGAACTATTTTCTTTTTATTTCAAAGAAGACTCTGTAAAAGTTATGCATAACTTCCTTTATTTGAAAAATCTTCTTTTTTAACTTGTACATAATACGAAATATGCAGTCGCTTTGTTAAAACTATTAAAGCAAATTCATTTTCCAATTTTCGTAATTTCTAACAGGGTAATTACAGAGATTACGTGACTGTAAAATTATTCTTAAAAATTAAGTTCCTTTACATGGCAAAAATATTTTAAGTATTTTTGTATTATATAGGAGAACCTAATTTATTGTAGAAAAAAAATTTTAAGTACAATTCTTTAAAAGGAGGGTGAAACTTTTATAAATTCGACGGGAAAAATAGAAGAAAACTTAAACCAAAATATAAATGTTTCATTTTTGAAAATATTGATTGTGTTCTGCAAATAATGTGCAAGAATATAATTAAAATTATAGTATTTTAAAGCAACGAATTATATCTCAGTTATACTAGCTGAGGATCATTATTTTTCGAATTGTGCGAAATTATGTTTAAAACTGTTACAGATATATACCTAAACCAATTTGTACAAACTGAACAAACGTAAAAAAATTACTTTAGTTAATCTAGTAAAACAGCTGATTTTCTATGCTTCAAAGAAGGAAATAAAACCGTTAATGATGCTTTTAAATCCATGTTTGTAAATCTCAAGAATTAAAATTCCACACTTTAAATGCCTTACGAATGCGCCTTTCTCTCTCTTTAAACTATAATACAATATAAAAGTATCTTTTATAATTATTCTATATTCATTCTTAGTTAGAATGTTAAAATCTTCAGTTATGAAAACAGTTTATCGTGCACTTTGATTGATGTGTAAAAATTATCTTTTCTTTTTTACAAAATCTAGCAGCTTTACTTGGATGGATAAAAAAAGAAATTAAAATGTTAATCTGAAATTTATAGTCAAAAAGATTATTAAAGCATTGAAAATGGCAGTTCACAAAATCGATTTAAGAAATTTTAAGCGTTTTAGCAAGCTATGTCGTCAATCTTAGATTGTCCAAAATTTGCATTAGTTGAAGATATTTTACTCGATATTTTATTTTATTTAGTAATTTTATCTCCTCATTTTTAAAAATCTTGTTAAGATGTTTTACGTAAGCAATTTTACATTTTATGTAATTAAAACATTGTGATGAAATGTAAGATCCTTATTTATCTGAATCTACTTTCATTTTAAATTTGAATTGTAATTTATCCAGCTTATCAGATTACACATTTTAAAGCGATAGCACAGTAATTAAGGTACTTAGCTGTCATTACAAATGAAGCGAGGTTTTATTCCTGATGCTGATTTGATGCCCATACAGGTTTGAATCAATGGATGCCTACTTGTTTGGGAAGTAATTGCTGCTAGTGAGAAACTCTGAATATTTTGTGGTCATCACATCGTTGATTTTGAAATTATAAAATTTTTACGTCTATGATCCTCTTATAGCGTTTATTATCCTCTTATAGATTTGGCTATTGCGAGAAAATATAATTTTTTATGTATCTTAAGGAAGATGTTTTTTACAAGTATAAATATACACGCAAACAAACATGTATATTTACGTATGTAAACAACATATATATTTATATATTTATACTTTCTTATACATATTAAGACGTAAATTTTTAGAAACGAATTTTCATTTTCGTCTGATCCTTTTTAAATGTACGAATCATTCTAAAAAGTTATAACAAGTTTACAAAAAAAATATTTTCCAGTTAAGCTGTTTACGAAATGTATCTAAAAAAAACAAAATAACGAAAAAGGGAAAAAAATCTCTTTATATTGCTAAACTTCCTGTTGGTCTTAGAGTTCCAAGTCAGTCATCGGTAACTTACACTGAACTTTCAATTTAGGCCACGTCAGTCATCGTAGACTGACACTGAACTTTCCGTTTAGGTCGCGTCAATCACTAATGACTGACAGTGTAACATATGAAGAGAAGCTAAAAAAATTTCAAGTACTTTAGGTAATTACTAAGAATCTTTTCATACATAATCCTCTTCACTCCGAATTGGTGAATAGGGTTTCTATCATAGCTTTTCATTTCACTCTAATTTGTGTCCAAATATTTTGACTCTCTCCGTGCCTTTCCTATTGTTTTCAATTAGTTTTCAATTAGTTTGCAATCGACCTGTGCCAAGTATTTTCAGGTCTTCCTCTTTTTCTATTGCCTTGAGGGATCCAATCAAAAACTTATTTTACTTAAAATTTTTTAGTTTCCCACCGTTTGGTGTTACCACCTTGTCGCGGTGAGTGGGTTTGCGTGTGTCACTGAGCTATGGCGGTAGTAGTGTAGCTACTGGTAGGGCCTCACAAGCCAGACAAGTCAGTGGGGAGATATCAAACTGAGAGTAACACCCTGGTCCTCCAGGTTGAAGGTTGAGCATAGAGTTAACAAACCTTGTAAACACCTACTTTTTACAGAAACTGAAATCACATAGAAAACTCAGTTTAAAGTTTATTTAATTTTTTTTTATTTATTACATTTAAAATTTTTATTTATTTCAATCTGTTAGTAGTGGGCATATAATTACTATCATGTTAATCCTGGCGCTCAACGTTTAATAATATTGAAAATAGAACTCAAACACGCATGAGTTTTTTGAAAATTGTCTTACAATTATTTTAAGTTGCAATAACTTCGAAAATATCATTTCTAACATTTCACAGTGAAATAATATTTCTCGAACAAATATCTTAACAAACTCTTCAGACAACATTACTTTTTACAGGTCATGACAATCCATTGGTCATCGCAATATTTTAATTAGGTCTTGTTATAACTAATTTTTTATTAGCTCTCTATAAATACATGGTGATTCATTATAAGGTAGAGAAAGCTTAGAGGGAAGTAAAACGAAGTATAAGGATTGATAATTGCGTAGCAACCCATAACAGGAAGTGTTATGTTACTCCATTACACTGAAAAAAATTACAGATCAAATTACGGTATAAATTACTGGCACTTAGTGTGCATCATTGGTAAAATCCTTTTTTCTGTAAAATCTATTTTCCCCGTAAAATATTATACTGTAATTTCACAGTAGAAGAGAGTGGGGTCAATTGTAACATTTTTTACTTAACTATATTTAGCTAACAAAAAATCAAATATATTATTAGTATTAATTGACAGACGAGTAAAGTAGACTATCCTCTACCAGAAAAAAAAAACCTTATTTTAAATGTTATTATATTAGTTATTTACAATTTTTGACAGTCGTGCACTTGTTACAATTGTCCCCACTTACGGGGTCAATTGTAACAGTTCATAAATTCAACTAAAACATAGTTAATTATACATATTATCATAGTTGTGATAATTTTTTTTTGATCAAAATAGTAATGATATTTTAGGAGTAAAAATAAAAATGAGCAGAGACCTGAAGGGTTAAACTTTAAGGCGTTAAAAATTTTAATTTATGCTGTGAAAGGTGGCAAATAAAATAATGCACATGCAACATAATATAAATGATGTAGGAAACTATTGGTGGTTCTTAAAGAGTTAAGTAATGGTTTGTAAGCATAAGATTATTTATTTTCAGCTGTAACAATCGTCCCTTTACTTATTGTTATAATCGTCCCCAAGACGCCATTTCAGCTTCATTTGTTAAAAACAATGCTAGTTAATTAACAAAACTAATTTTTTTATTGAAATGTTAATTAAGGTGTCCACTTACATATTCGGTTAATAATTTTTATTTGTTTAAACAAAATTACTTTGTTACAATATAGTACTCTAATACCAAAAAAAGTACTTACGTAGCTTGAAAATATCTTTTGTGATGTAACTCTTTCAAAAGTACATAAAAATGGTTGCCAGCAGGGGTGTACATGTAGGTTTATTAAATACACCTTGTGCGCCACCTAGGAACCAAATCTAGAACCCGACACTCGGAGTTTTTGCTCTGTTACAATCGTACCCTGTTACAATTGACCCCACTCTCCCCTACTATTTATTTAATTAGAATGATTAAATTATTTTACTGTAATTCTTGCCGTAAAATTTAAGGTAGTTGTTCCGTAGTATGCTCTGGAAAGAATAAATATTACGGACAAAAGTATCGAAATCCTGAGTGCCGGTTCTTTTTTCGTCATTTGATCCGAATTTTTTTTTTACAGTGTACGAAATGCCTCCAACTTCGACCACCAGACTATTCGTGTACAAGTGAAACAGTACTTAAATTTACTTAAACCATACTTTTATGTTAATTTTATATTTGTTAGTATTTATAATCGACAATTGCATTCAAATAGGCTAAAAAATTATTATTGTATGATAGCTTTATGATTTTGCAATAAATTTGTTGAACTTCCGAAGTTGATCTCCTAAATCATTTAGTTAATGTTTTTAACTGTTAGCCGGTTTGTTAAATGTCATTAAAATTTAAAAATCAATAGATTAAGACTGAAAACTAGTTGACATACTTTGGAATTTATTAAAAACATTAAAAACTCAAAACCAATTTTAAAAAACTCCCAAATAAAACAGTGCATTTTAACAATTAATTATTATTCTTTATTTAAAGTTTTATCCTAACATCAATTTTGCAACTCAAATAGGGAACTGACTGTAAGGAAAAGTATATAATTATAATGATAAAAAACTGAATTTTGGACAATCATTTGATGAACGAAATGAAGAAAAGGAAAAAAATAAGTTTAATAAAAAGATCATGGCTAAAAGGTAATGTCTTATTTATCATGTATAACAACAGCATTTTTTTCTTCTAACCAAAAATTTAATGAATTTTTGTCAACGAAGTTAAGTTTAAACTTAAAGAAAATCAGATTTGATGGAAGTTAAGTTTACTCACTCCTTGAAATATATGAAGGCTTTGCGAATTTTATAAATATTAGGAATTTTATAAATTTACATGTAAGTTTAGAAATTATATGTGTTTTAAGCATTTCGTTCCATTTAAAACAAAATAATATAATATTTTCCCGTTTTATTTAAAACCTATATTTTTTAATATATCGAAAAGGAGGCTAGTGGGGACATTTTTTGTAAATTTGTCAGAAAGCTATATTTAGTATTATTTTTAAATGATGAAATATTATTTTGACATTATTTGAAAGTTATGTGCATTTTGGTTTACATCTGTAGTTACAAAGTTGTTTCGTTTCTCCACAATATTTTTTTAAAAAGTTGTTTTCGCCCACACTAGTGTGGACAAAGTGGATAATGGAGTGGGTTGTTTATTACAACTCAAAAAGGTATATCTAAATCCAAAATGAAATTTACTTCAATCTGAGCCTTGTTGAAGAATGTTTTTATATTTGAGTTAAAATACTAGTGTGTAATAGAGCATTTCAATATATTAAAATGATTTTGAACGTAAATCAGTACATTTGAAAACTATTATTCAATCTGATTTATTTGAAAGCATAGACCCGAATTTAACTTGAATCAATTTTAGTAACTATTGTTTTATTTTTATAATGAATGGGCAACACTAGAGAAATGTTACTAAAACTTCACTGGAGAAATATAAACAAGTCACAAAAAAGAAACAAAACAGTTCACTGATATTCTATTTTAGTTTAATTCATTGGAAAAAAAAATTATTATTACAAAATTTGTTTACTTTTTTAATTCATCTTTTAATATCTCCGTTAATATTTTTTAAACCTTTAAAAATGAATTAATAGAAAGGTTTTGTGAAACATTTGATTGAAATCTCTATTCGTAAAGGTATATCTTTCTACAAAATCATTCCAATTTAGGTAATAAATGACATCTAATATTAAATTTGCCTACTATTTGTATAATATTTGTATGTGTAATATTTATATGTATGTTACCGGCAAAGTATGAAATCCGTCATTATATATAATGCCGGATGCTATTTAGGCAAAGCATGAAATCAACGTATTGATGAGATTATTATATAAATGATGTGCATGTTACTGTGAATGACCAAAATCGGTGGTTGTTGACTTTCAAAGGTGAATGTTGGCAATCACATAGTCGCTTTGGTGAATGGCCGAAATATTTATTACATCCGATTTGATATTAATTTATTCATAGATATAATTACATTTATTCGATATTTTATTAATACTTGCGATAGATTAGAAGAATCATCAGTGTTTGGAGTATCAGGCAAATATATACCGGGCAATTATACTTGATCTTAAAAAATATCAGTGTAGGTTATACCGGGCAAATGTATACCGGGCTGTGGCACTGAACCTTAAAAAAACATCAGTGTAGGGTATACCGGGCAAATGTATACCGGGCAGTGGCCCTTGACCTTAAATAAACATCAGCGTAGGGTATACCGGGCGAATGTATATCGGGCAGTAGCCCTTAACCTTGAAAAAACATCACCTTGAAAAACATAGGATATACCGGGCAAATGTATGCGGGGAAGTGGCTCTTGACCTTGAAAAACATCAGTGTAGTGTAGGGTATACCAGGCAGTGACCCTTGACCTTGAAAAAACATCAGTGAAGGATATACAGGACAAATGTATACCGGACTATGGCACTTGACCTTAAAAAACCATTTCCCGGTATACATTTGCCCGGTATACCCTACACGGATGTTTTTAAAAAACCTTCTTTTAAAAATTTCTATTGACGTTTTCACAGTGTGAATATACAGCTGCACTCGGTGCATATCAGTGCACTATATATCAGAGTTGTCAATCTACGATATCTCACAGAGGAAATTTGACCAATAAATAAAAAAGTTATTCTAGATGTCCTCTCTAGATTCAATTCCAAACTAGCCCCTTCTTTCCTTCATACTTATATATCCACAAATAGATTAATATATAAAAAAAAGTATCCATTTTTAAGGAATGCCCTTTTTTTCTTTTATTTACTAAATTCAATCACAATTTTTAAAAGCGTAATTTAAAATCAATATCTTTTACTTTCTCAGCATCGGCAAAATTTCTAGTAAATCATTTCTTGATTTATTGAAAATTGGAGAAATGAAACTTAATTTTTTTCCTTCAGAAAAACTTTTTCCGTAACCACAAGGACTTTTCAGAAGAAAAAAAATTCTTTTAAACTTCTTCGTAAAAAAATAGAATCAATACAAAAATATTAAAAAGAGGGAGATTGGCTAAATGTTTATATCACTTTTTAAACTCAAATAATTTTATCATTTTTTAATTGAACCACTAAGACGAATTTCATAACAATCCTCCTCAAATAAATTAAATGATTTGTTTGAAGAAACTTAAATTACATTGAAATAAAAAAAAACATTTAAAAATTAATATTTGCAATAATAATAAAGAAGTAGTTGAGAAATTATAAAGAAAACTTAATTCTTAAAAAGTGCAGAATGATGCTTTTTGAATATTTCTCAGGAAAAAAATATATATATATATAAAAAATGTAAAAATGTAGGAAACTTTTTTACCTAATGACGACTTTATACAAATTATATATTGTAAAATTTATTTATTTAAGTAATTAAACTCATAACAATCAGATACATTTTTAACTGTAAGGAATAATAAATTTTAGATTGCATTAAACTGTGTAATTGTAAAAACCAAAACCTGACCAAAGGTTCCCGACTAGTTACAGAATAAGCAAATTTTAAAGAAGTTTCATTGCTAATTTTTTATTTTTCTAGAACTATTTAGCCGATTTATTTTAAATTTCGCATTTTAAGCTATGGTGGTTCAGGGGATAGAGCTTTCGCCTCTCAATGAAGTGACCCAAGATTGAATACCAGTGCTGGCTGGTTTATACGAATTCTGCTTCCCGCTGGCTGCGAGCATAGTTCTGACTTGAAAGATCTCAGTGGTAGACGGATCATTGGTTAAGTAGATAGATCACAGATATGTCGGGCTAAACTAGAGAGGTTTTCGTGGTTTTCCACACGATGTAACGTAAATTCGGGCTAGTTCCTTCAATACAATGCAATTTTTTACTTCATTTTGAACTATGCGTATTTTTAAAAGAAATACAAAATGATGATGAATTAAATACAAAATTTTAAAAAAGGAAACTGCTGAATATCTTTTGATCTACTCACTATTTGATCTATCACTAATCACTTTTGATCTAATTTCCCAATATCTTAATGTCTAAAAACAAAGTAGTTAGTGCAGTTAAAATAAGTTACGAAATCAGACACAAAAAACGCAATTTCTCTAAATAAACATCTCTTTCTTTTTCCGACAGATTCAGATATTTGATTCTAAAAATAGGGAGGAGAGAGATAGCACAGTCTGAAAAGTATGCTGCCCGTATTTAAGTGGGGGTTATGGTCTAAACCTTAACCTTAATGCTAATCTGCTTAACTTTCTGTATACTGCCTGATATATTTAGAACTTCTTTAGCATATAATTTATATGTTAAATATATCCACAACATATAATAGAGAACCATTTAGAATATAATTTTAAAATTAATTTATTCAAGCATTGTCTCATATAAAAAAATCGATATTATTTGTCTTAGTAACAGTCGAAAAAAATTGAATATTAA
This sequence comes from Parasteatoda tepidariorum, assembly GCF_982258835.1. Lineage (NCBI taxonomy): Eukaryota > Metazoa > Arthropoda > Arachnida > Araneae > Theridiidae > Parasteatoda > Parasteatoda tepidariorum. Next base: position 45,115,013 of record NC_141756.1, read on the forward strand.
AGTGAGGCACAAGTTTTCACACAAATTTAAACTGTAATTTTAAATTTTAAAAAATATTAATTTTAATAAAATCGGATGAATTGTTCTTGTTAAATGAAAATTTAAAGATAAGACATTTTTGAAATTTCAAAAAGACCAAATTTTGCATTTCTGCTTTTAACTAAAATTATGTATTTTAAAAATAAGTATAAAATAAATTCGAAATAAGTATAAAATGATTATAAAAATAGGTATTAACATGAATTAAGTATGAAAAATAATTATTTTAAAATGAAATAAAATTACGCATTTTAAAATGAATAAAAAATAAGCATATTACAATAAAATAAAAACTTATAAGCTGCACCATACAACAATATTTTTAATATATAAAAAGTATTATTAACATGAATAAAAATATTGAAATATTAAACTTAATTCAATAAAACAATAAAAACTAGAATAAAAATACATTTTGCATGCAATTATCTTTGAATAAAGAAGTTTTACTATCGCGGGTTAAAAAAATTGCATAAGCTTAAATAATGAGAAGAGATGTGACAAAAATGCAACGAAAGCATTTCAAAGAAAATTATTTCGTTCTAACTCTTAAAACATAACCAATAACCATAAAAACATAAACGATATGTACTCAGTAGCAATTATAAATACATTTTTAAATTAAATATAAATATATTTAAAATATAAAGTAAACACTAAATTTTTTCATCCATTTGATGAATTGAAATATTTTTCCTCAAAAGCTAAAATTTAACTTTTATATATATGTATGTAAATATATCTATACTAGTGGGCTACGCCCCCTGCTCGCTAACGCTCGCCAACCCCTGAAAATTGCTACGCAATCTTATATGATTTGCTTCGCAAACCAAGCTCACTTCGCTCGCTACTAACTTAGGTACATTGCAAATGCACAAAATTCTAAGAATTCAAAACAATCATTCAAATCCATATAACAACTTTTTTTTTAAAATTACATCTTTTTAGTAAATACTAAGTCATTAAAATAAATTTGAATTAAAATAAACGACATGTAATTCGTTAAACCTATTAGAAATGTGCTATAGTACAAGATCTTAAGATAAAATTTCTAAAACTGATATCTCTTTAAAAAGGTTAAAATTTTGGCTATAGTTAAGTCTATTAAAAATTGAAATAAGTGAATTGCAATGGAAAAACCTGCAGAAACAAAACATTGAATTTCGAAAGAAATCTCATTTGGTGAGAATGCTCTCTCTTGTCAAAAAATACAAAATAAACTGAACTCATATAAGACTCAGAGGACTTCGAATCAAATAATTAAGGAAACTACTATCACGTTTAATATGAAAAGAAGATTTATTAGCTAAACAATAAAATTACAGCATCGCAGTTCCAAAAAACAAATCTCACACTCACTCAAAAAAAACAATTTACATTCTAATTAGTCACCATAGCAACCACTAAACTCTTCTCGTTTCCATCTATTAACTGATATATAATAAATAAATTATTTAACAAAAAATAGGATGCGCATAAGCACATAATATTTTACACTCTGGTTATTTCAGCTTCAGTTTTTAAAAGCGCTATATGTTGAGCCACCTTATCTAGATTTGGCATGTGACATTTTTAGCAGCAATCATTGGTCGATTTTCTTGCGTTGCCATTCGAGGAGTTGTAATGGGGCGATTTTTTGTCGCCGTGTAAGAGAAATATATATATAGATATGTTACGGTGAAATACCGAAATCTGGAGAATGTCGACATTCACCGGTGAATGTCAACATTTACGTAGTCGCTTGGTGTATGTCCGAAATATTTGCTATATCCAATTTTATATTAATTTATTCGTTAATATTATTATATTTATTTGATATATTTATATTTATTCTCTATTTTAATACTTACTGATGATAGATTAGAAGAAACATCAGTGTTTGGAGTATCGGGCAAATATATAACGGGCAATGGCACTTCACCTTAAAAAAACATCAGTGTAGGGTATACCGGGCAGTGGCACTTAACCTTTAAAAAATCAGTGTAGGGTATACCGGGCAAATGTATACCGGACAGTGGCACTTAACCTTAAAAAACATCAGTGTAGGGTATACCGGGCAGTGGCACTTAACCTTAAAAAAACATCAGTGTAGGGTTAAAATATCGAATAAATGTAATTATATTCACGAATAAATTCATATCAAATCGAATGTAATACATATTTCGGACATTCACCAAAGCATATCTGTGATTGTCGACATACACCAGTGAGAGTCCGAATGTACAGTCCGCAAAAAAAAAAAAAAAAAAAAAAAAAAAAACGAATCACCCTGAATAACTTTCGTTCTAATGATCGGATTTTCACGAACTAAGTGTCAATCTTAATGGTTCCTGGGGGTGACCTTAAATATGCTAATTATTTAGTATTAACTATCAATTAAGTTACGAGATTAGACACAAAAACGTACTTTCTCTGAATAAACATAAATTTTTTTTTTTGCATATTTGGATTTTTTAGCCTTCGAAATATAGGGGGTAGCCGCAATCTGGGAAACATGCTCCCCATAGTTTGATCAGGAGAGCGATCCAAAGTTCGTACCCCTTAATGTTAATTTCACTTTTTACGTTTTTAGCCATATTTTTAAAACTAATGAAGCAATTCAAAGAAAATTGCACCCACTCATAAAACTCATTTACCCAAGGATAATTTCATGAAAAAAATAATTTTTAATAATTATTAATTATTTTTTATTATTTAATTAAATTGAGGATGAAAAAATTTTGAATTATAAGGTATAAATTTTTTTATGCCATATTAATTTACATATTTTTCAATTGAAAAATCTAAAGTTTCAACTGTTTTTATTTATTAGAAGCTGAGAAAAATTAAAATTAATTATTTTTAAAAAAATAATTTGGCGACAATAAAGAAATGATTAAATGAGGCGATTAATATTAAAATGTGATACACTTGCGAGGAACTTGACTCATTCATATTTTTTTCCCTAATAATCGTTTGCTAATATTTTTATTTTTATTTATTTCAAACCATAAGATATAATGTTTCTTTTTTAGTTGTTTAATAAAGCAATTAATATTTATAAAGCAATTAATAAAGCAATTAATATTTAATAAAGCAATTAATAAAGCAATTAATATTTGCAATTTAGTAAAGAAATTTGAAAAAAAAAATTTGAATAAAAAACACTTTATTCAACGAATGCCTAGGTTTATAAAAGCGTGCATCTGATAGAATATGATTTTACATTAGATTGTGCGTATTTAATGTGATTATTTTTTATTTTTTGATTTTGTTTTTCAAAAACTGATACAATTTCAATAATATACATACGTATGCATAGAGTTGGAATAATATATTTATCAATTTTTTGAATATATATTTCATAAATACTAATAAAAATACGTTGTCAACATTTTTAAGCATCTCTCACATCACAAATTTCTCGAAATTTTATAGGGTAAACCAACCAATGAAGGAACATTTAAGCTTAGCTTGCCTTTAAAAAAAATCATAAACATTTCAAAATTTTTAATTTTAGCTAAATGATGGTGTCGACATATTTGTTATTAAATGAGAATTAAGTAAAAAAAAATTATATTGCTTACATAATATTGTTTTAAGCTTTTGGTGGTTTAAATAATAAGTAGTAAGATAACCAAGTGAAGGAACAGTTCTTACCAGTTAATAGACACTAAATTTTCCAGTGAATGAACACTTAATTTTGAGAATGTTTGATGCTCGTTAGGAATCCATAGGCCACACAAGTGTCTAAAAACAAGATTTTACTTAGGAATTACAACATATAACCACAGTTAACGTAGAAAATGTTACTTTTTTTTCAGTCATGGAATGGAAAGTAAAATATGTTTGAATACATAATTTAAAAAACATTTTTTTCATTTTTTTTCCTCACAGTTTAATAGTCTATTCTAAATTATTAATGTTTATTTTTTTGTTTACTCTTTTCCCCATATTCTTTGAAGCTTTTCTTTTTTAATCTTTTTAAGTATTTTTTTTCTCTTTGTCATACTTTCTGCTTTAACTTTTTACAGCTCCTTCAATCTCTTTAAATTTTCGTTCTTTTTCTGAAGTCAATGCAAAAAAGTATTTTATTTCTTTTTCTTTTGATTTAACGTTCCTCTTTTTTCCAAATTTTTGACCAATGTAAATGTATCTTCGAATTTTCTTTTGATTTTCCAGTACCATTTCTAGAATCCCTCACTGGATAATAAATGAGAAAAAGGAGTTTCGAAGTTTGAGTAAAATCCATCTCTCATTGACTTATATCTAGTGGGTCTTCAGCAGTACTTACTATTTACTTATGGAACCAGTTGTTTCTGCAACTAACAATGCCTCAAGAGGACTTATCTCAAAATCAGTTTTCAAGATACTTTCATTATCAATGCTAGTTGTATCAGCTTCAGTGCCAAAATTTGATTAACCAAATGTTCTTTTTGAAACAAATTCTTCCATATTGAGAAAATCACAGGCTATTGGATATTTGGGAGATTAAACTTTTCCGTCAATGTTCCTTCAAAAATTTGCAACATAACTTGTGAGATTTCTTTCTCAAGCTTCTGAAAAAATAGTGCATCGTTGCTCTCGAAGCATGTGTTTTGTTGATAAGTTGTCTTTCTCATTAAATCTTGGTGTCTGTTTTGCATGCAATTGTTAAAGTTAACGTTTTCTACATCGAATGGAAAAATATCGCATTTCATAAAAGCATTTTAACTTCATCAGTTGATGCCTTAAAATCTTATTTAAAAATGGATGTAAAATTTTCTAGACATATTGCTTTACAGATCTGTTGTTTTCAAGATCTAAAGGGAGATTTCCTTGAATTAGGTAGAAAACTAAACCTGAAAATTAGTTTTGATGAACACAACTTGCTCAGTTTCAAATTGATATGAGATTTATACCTAGGGAATAGGGAATTTAATAGCATTTTTAATTAGCCATGGGTAGAAACATTTGCAATATATTTGTAAAATGTTGCTGCGGTCATCGTTTTATTTCATGAATCGCTTTTTCCAATGAAATATTTAGCAGGGACTGATTCTGTAATATCTCAAAGAATTCTTCAGTAATTCTTTTATTCTTTTGAATTCTTTTCTGACGTTATTCAAGCCTGACAAGTCTTGAGAATGGGTGATTATATTTGAACACTCGAAACATGTCGACTTTTACTCCCCTCTTCATATTCTAATGCACATTCGCAAGGTTTTCCTTAATTTACGATATTTCTTTTTTCTATAACTCAAGGAATTGCTGAATGCTTAGTGGCATTTTAAAAACATTTAAATATGTTATGTTTAAGAATAAGATATTGAAATATACGATAAAAGCCAGTTTAGTTTTTATCGTCAATTATACTGTTTTACATTTGGTTCTTGATCATTATTTTGATAAGGATTTTACACTCGTTAAAGTAAACATATGCATTTTAATATTTTAACAGGATTCATGTGGTCTTTAAAACCATAAGAGCATCAATATTGTAAGAGTTATATTTAACTTAAAAATTAAAATTTTGAGACCAGATACTTTGAGTTAATGAAATTAAATATTTTAACTTTTAAGTTTTTGTGCCCCCATTTCAGTATCTTAAGGACCTTTCGACCTCTGTTTAAAAAGAGAGTATCAGATATATATAAGAAAACGAAAATAATCATAGTAGCAATATCTGGTGGTAAATGTAGCTTATCGTAAATTGAAGAATATGCTGTGTGACATTTTATGGTGAATTTGCGAACGTAAGTTTTGGAATGTATCGAAACATGAGGATGCTATTTGCAAATCATCTTTATCCAAAGAAAACCATGTAAAATAAATATCTAGCAGAATGAAGCGATTTTTTAAACAATGAATCATACAATATGCAACATATTATTTAAATATCTTATTCTGAAACATAACATATTTCAATGTTTTTAAAATACCACTAAAAATTCAGCAATTCCTTGGGTTATAGAAAAAAGAAATATCGTAAATTATAGAAAACCTTGTTAATGTGCATTAGAAATACTATACAATCTACATTTAATTTTCAAGCACTTTTTTTCCTTCAAACTTTCTTGCCTAGAAGACTCGATTAAAGCTGTAAAAATTATTATCCCTAAAATTTTGTATATTGCTATAATAAGTTATGTTAATTTGATTTTAGAATGAGATCCTCGAATAAATATAGCAAAAGCAGCATAATCTAAATAATATCAGATAAAAAGTTCAAGTATTTAAATTCTAAAAACTTAGTAAATCATAAATAATTTATAAATCGATTCAAATTTTCTTTTCAAAGAGGATTAAAAAAAAAATTTTTTTTTGCTTTTTGGACAGAAATCAGCTTAAAAATTGTCTATTGCCTAGAAACTACGAGATATTTTCCATTAACAATTAATTAAACCTCTCCGAGCAATCACAAAACATTATTTCACTTTTTTTACAGTCAGGGATTGGTTGCCTAGCAACCTAGTAAAATTAAGCATTCCTCTTTTGAATTAGTCAATGGGTTATCTTAAAATATTCATTAGCGCAGGCGACTTTTTTTGGCGGTTTTCTGGACTATCGCCAAATATATAAACCTTTATTGCAACCCAATTTACCACCCAATTTTTTTAAAATTTGTCTAACCCCCTAATTTAAGTGTCTAGTTTTCAAATATGTTAAAAAAAAAAATTATATGTTTATTCAGAGAAAGTACGTTTTTGTGTCTGATTTCGTAACTTAATTAATAGTTAGCACTAATTAATTAGCATATTTGAGGTCAACCCCAGAAACCATTAAGATTGACACTTAGTTCGTGAAAATCCGATCATTGGAACAAAAGTTATTCAGGGTGATTCGTTTTTTTTTTTTTTTTTTTTTTTTTTTTTTTTTTTTTTTTTTTTTTTGCGGACTGTACAAGAATGTAATGAAATATTCGATCTTTCACCGACTTATTTGGTCAACAACCACCGATTTCGGTCTGTCGCCTATATATATATATATATATATATATATATATATATATATATATATATATATATATATATACTTTTTTTTATTTTATTTATTTATAATTTTTTTGATTTATTTACTTTAAAAATGATGACAAAACCAGCAAACATATAATTATGGACATAAATCAAAACTTTTATAGAATAAGCAAAAGTCTTTGAAAGACATTATGATCGATATTTCAGATTAAATATATTATAAGACAAAGAAAAACTAATTTTGTTTTATTTAAAGTCAAATAAACAAAACTCGCGATGTAATCATTCTAAATTTAACTTTCGCTCTAATGCGTTCCAGTAATAAATAGTGGAATTAGCTCCCAAAAATCTTTTGCGTGTAAATAGTTCTTTTTTGCATTTATTTTCCAAGCCAAGTAAGTGGATTTCCAACTAATTCGTTTTGTCGCATGAAATATAAATTGTTTTTTTTTCCTCTCTGCGTTTCCTCTTGGAACGCTCAGAAATAATCTTAGAAGTTAGTTCCTAAGATAGTAAACTTTTCAGTGAAAAACAAATCTTAAATGAATTTTTGTTTTCTTTATTCAATTTATATTTTTTATTCCAATTATCCCATTCAATGAAGTAACAAACAACAGAATTTTCGTTTCAAATCATTCGTTAAAATGAAAGGGATTGTGTTTGAGCAGAAATACTCATTTTAAAAAATAAGAATGTCTAGTTTTTTGAAAAGAATTCTAATCTGTTTATATCGAACTTTGCAACTTTTAAATTCGCAATTTTATTTTTCCAATCGGTGCATCCTTTAATAGTTATCAACAGGTAATCATTTTACATTTTTTTATTTTAATTATTTAAAAGTGTGAAAGTATAAAAACATTTTATTATTAAAAATCAAATTTGAAATGATGACTTATAGTAATCTCTTTTAAACATAAAAGAATTCTTTAATTTCACTAGAAAGTAAGTAAGATATTAGTGTTAGTTCTCTCTAAGTTATTATCTCCTGGTAACGAATAAATGTGCATCAGGTGATGAAAAATAAAATTAAAAAGTTTAAAAATCTTAAAATGCAAATTTAATTTTTTCACAAGACTAACTATAATTCCAGCTAGATTTATAACTCCACAAGTCTAGATGCGATTCCATAAACTGACATTGCGGGCTGAAACAATGATGTTTTTTTTTTTTTTTTAATACAGCAGTTTAGTGTAGTTCACAGTATTATAGCATAGTGTAAGTGACTCAGTTTTCGTCAAAAACCCATTCGAACAGTTACGCAATCCAGTTAGTAGACGGAATTAACTATTTAGAAGGTTGATACCGGAAGTGTCCAGTAGATGATTCTAATTGAAGGGCTATTTTCAAGGGCTTAAAGCTCTGACAACAATTAAATTTTAGTTTATTCACAATGGAAAGTTTAGAGTAAATTTATGATTATTTCTTAGATAGAAATAAACATAAATTCCTTCAAAAGTGTTCTTGAAATACTTTAAAAAATGGACCAATATTGGACATTTAGAATATTAAATGAGCAAATGAAACACAAAAAAAAAATTCTTTTTTTACTATTGTCCAGATATTTACGAAAATGAATATAAAGTTTAAATTGGACGCTTACTTGATAATATCCTTAACAAATCTCAGCAATTGATAAATTATTGTACAGTGTTTTATTCGTAGGATATATTTTAATGGTATCTTAATGTTTACAAAAAAAAACGAGTATGAAGTCTTAATGTGATGGTTACCTGATAATATATTTAATGAATGTCAGCAATAGATAAGTTATGTTACAGTGTGAGCGATTTTTAGAGAAAGCAATTTAATGTTTTGACGCATGTCCAAGAAAGTTGAAGCATAAAAGCGAGCTATTAATTTAATAAAAAATCAATGACAGTACCTGCTTACTTACTTTAAACTTATTTATCTATCCTTAAAATAATTTAGAAATTATTTAAGTTAAGTTCAAAATACTGATGATGGGATTCATTAACAACTGTTTTTGTACAGGTAGACTTTACAAATGAATTTCGCTCATGAGGGATGGATTCCAAAATCACTTAACTACAATTCTTGTTAAAGAATGCTGATACTTAGAACCTTTTTTTAACTTGTTCTCTATTTAACTCATAAGATCACGTTGTATACTTTCTTTTATGAAATCTGCAGTTCCGAATCTTGAAATTTACTTTCAACCTCACTTATCTTACCTGCTTTTTACTTTATTTCTCAAACTGATCCTCACAAATACTTACCAAGTAATTTATCGATTGTACCTAAAGAAAGTACATATAATAATTTCCATTTTGCACAATTAAAACTTATCATCATATTTAAATGTCTTTCATGTTTTTACAATCTACTTCACACAAATCCTTTTGAGTTATATTTCAATATTACCTTAAAGTTGTAAATAGAACTAAAATTCAATTCCAAATTTAACAATTTACTTTAATCTTCATATTTAGTTATTTTTCACTAATTTCAAATCCTTACCTACTTACATCACAAAATTTCATTATTCTTGCAAAATGTTTATACAAATATTTATTCTTTAGCAAATTCTAAAATTAACAAATTTATATTTATTAAATTTCATCCAAATACAAAAAAAAATATCCAAATGCTATACACTATAAAGAAATTTCAACTCCCCGTTCACAAATAGACCCTCAGGATGCAAAATTAGAATAAATATTCAAAAAAAGCAATTTTCTGAGCTTCAAGAATGAAAAATACTTCTAAAGAAGCACCAAGATATTATCATAATATCATTACATATTCGCTGGAGTGATTTTTTTGGCGCGAAGCAAAGTTTTTTAAACTTCTCCATCTCAAATATTAAAAATACCTCGCGTCAAATAATGAATAAGAAAATGTCTCATTATAATTTTCCTTCACACTTTCGTTCATTCTTTTGTTTTATGTTCAGGTTTTGAAGTCTTCAAAAGAGTGTTTAATAATAGTTTTGCTCTCTTGCTTAACATGCAAATTTCATGCTACTTAAGTTCATCAAGATGCATGACTTTTATCTTCCATTTTCTACAATTTCTGCTCTATTATTTTCGTAGAAAAGGAAAAGAAATATATATTCCTTTTTCATTAACTTCTTTTAAATATTTCATGAATTTTGTTTTTATAAAACATTTATTAGAAGAAAATAGCAGATAAAAACTTATAATTATTATCTTAATGGAAGAGCATATTTTCTTTTAGATATTGTTTTTCGTCAGAATAAATGTTCTTATGTAAGCATTTTAATAAAGAAAAACCTCTCAGATGAATGATTTTAATACTCATAAAAATTTGTTTATACAAATGAGATTCATGCTTTCTAAGAAGAATTTCTTTGAGAAAAGAATTAAGAATTTATTCGCTTCTGTTCAAGACATGCATTTTCAATTCCAGTACATTAAATACATTAAGAACCAAATAAAGGCATTTTACATTCATGTGTATTAGTGTACTTGGTATTTACTATTTTGGAAACTTACTTATAAATACACAATTTTAAAAAAAAATAGGAAAGCATTCAGAATCCACTACAAATTTCACTCTACTTGGTTCATAAGATTTTTTTGCTAGATAGTAATTATGAAAATGTATCAGATTATGTAAATAACATTGAAACAAAAAAACATATTTAGCATCTTAAAATGTGAGGATAATGTTAAAAAAAAAGGATTTATTCAACTTATCAACGAATTTTTAAACATGCTTTCGAAATAAAATTTTGAATACATAATTTATCTGTTCCTTTTTAACTTTCAATAAAAAAAGTACTTTGAGTTTATTCAGATTGTAACTTACATTTTGTGTAAGTGATGTATCAAATCCGGCTTCCAATACAATGGCTCTCTCTCTCTTTCTCTCTCTCTTTCTCTCTCTCTTTCTCTCTCTCTTTCTCTCTCTCTCTCTCTTTCTCTCTCTCTCTCTTTCTCTCTCTCTTTCTCTCTCTCATTCTCTCTCTCTTTCTCTCTCTCTTTCTCTCTCTCTCTCTCATTCTCTCTCTCTTTCTCTCTCTCTTTCTCTCTCTCTCTCTGTCTCCCTCTCTCTCTCTCTCTCTCTCTCTCTCTCTCTATCTCTCTCTCTTTCTCTCTCCCATATTCTTATATTCATCAAAATCCTTATCAAGAAAAAGAAACTGCGAAATTGTCTTTTATTAAAAATATTATTATAAGAAGAATGCATGTGTGAAATGTGCCAACCTATTCCGTTAGTTTAATTAACTGTATATCCAAAGAAGAAAGGATTAATAAATAAATGGTGGATTGGCAAATGAATTGAATGGCCTTATATGAATTAAATCTGTAAATGCATAGATTAAGGCTAGAATATATTGATGAAAACTAAATAATTATTATACTGAGAAAGGGATTTTAAATTATGTATAATACTTATGTAATTAATATTATGCATTGCTCTTATGTATTAAATTTTTCGATCAGCTTATTTGAAATAAAAGAACTTTGGCAAAATTTTGTAACACTGAGTAAAATATTGAATCATTTCGTGTTCTAAAATCGACAGAACAAATTTTTAAATAAAATTTATTTTAACGTAAGTTCTCATAAAGGCAAAAAAATATATGTAACTGTACTCATTTTGACGGAGTATTTTATCTCTTTAAAACAATCAAGATTTTAGCATTTTGAAATTTAAGACATTAATTTTAACCTAAACGTTTTTTTCAAAAGTCAGTCGAAGCAAATCTTTACTTTATCAGAATGAAAGACCAAAAGGATAAAATTGTCTACCTTAAGATTTGCAAATAATAAATTAACTAACTTAATAAATTTTTAATATTATATATAAGTTTGTGAAAATAGAAACAACAAGAAAAAATGAAGTGAAATTATTTTTATTGGTATAAAAACTTTTTAGTTTATTACGTTTTAAATCTCGTATCGGAAGTAGATCTTTTCGCACTAATCAAAACTATAATCTAACTACATTTCTCCAACATCTTGCGCGAGTTCAAAGCCTTATGCCTCTATCACACGAGAGAAAAATATGTGCAACTGCAAGTGTAACTGCAAGTGTAAGTGCAACTGTAAGTGAAATTCCTCCGTTCGGAGTTGCCGAAAGGGTTGCTTAATTGCCTGAACGGTTGCATGAAATTGGGTTACCATATTTTGTTATTTATCTTTACTTTTGGCTCATATTTAATTTTATCATATGATTCTATTATATCATAGTTTCTCAACGATGTTCGTAAGGATGCTGCAGAATATTGATTGATTTTGATTTAATTTTTTACATTTGTATTTGTGTTAAGTCTTTTCTTCAGCAGGAAATTAAAATTCTGAAAACTTTATTTCCCCATTAGTGAAGTAGCATAGTATAAAAAGGATTATGATTTCTACCTCATAATATGAGGTAATATTAAGATATCATTGAATTTCATGCTGCGTCCCTAAAAAGATAAGGGGGTGAAAGGGGGATGGACTTAAATACTATCTAGAATTTTGACGATTTTTTTACGTTGATTTGAGTGACTAATGTATAAAACATGGTGCGTAGCATTTTTAAAAAGTGCTTTTTAAGTGAAGTAGCATAGTATAAAAAGGATTATGATTTCTACCTCATAATATAAAATGATATTAAGATATCAATGAATTTCATGTTGTGTCCCTAAAAGGATAAGGGGGTGAAAGGGGGATGGACTTAAATACTATCTAGAATTTTGACAATTTTTTTTATCTTGATTTGAGTGACTAAGGTGTAAAACATGGTGCGTAGCGTTTTTAAAAAGTGCTTAAAGGTGCTTATTTTTGATTTTCATTTTTTAAAGGCCCTTAAAGGTGCTTTTCTTAATAAGTGTTTTTAAAAAGTGCCTTATTTTCCTTTTTCGAAAAAGAGATTTATGAAAAGGAATGTCGATTTTCGTCACATATTATGTAAAAACGTACTTTACACATTTTTCTATTTCACGTTTTCAGAATTCATTCGTCCCGCACTGGACTGATCGTTAAGACACGGTTCCCAGCAGATCACCGAAGTCAAGCATCACTGGCTATGGTCAGTGTGCGGGTGGGTGACCACTTGGATCAGTCTGCGTAGGGACCGAGGGTGTGCGGTATGGGTCCTCGTTAAACTGTGCTACCGCAAAGTGCTCAACTACGCTCGCAGGTCGTCGGGCTACCGAGGCGGGGGTGCCATCCCCTCCGCAGAGGATCAAAATTGTGAAGGCATGTCTTCGGATCATCCCCCGGGATGTTTCCCAGACCGTCGCCAATAGCCCATTGTGCAGCTCTAGTGCGACGTAAATTAACAACAACAACAGAATTCATTCAACCATGATCAATTTCAGCGTACCGTCAGTTCATAGCGTATGAAAACGCCAATCATTTTACAGGTTTGGTGAAATACTTGCGAGTCCGCATGTGCGTCTAGTGAGCTGGGTTCGGTGAGATTCTTGCTCTCTCATGCTGTATTTTGCAAGATATTCTCAATTTCAGGCTTTATTTTCCACCCTCTGAAATCGAACCGAAAAATCTCTTGATCATTTTTTTAATGGCTAATATAATCAAGAAAACAGTTCTTTGTCAAATTCTAGTTATTTTATCATGATCATGTAAAGTCTGAGAATTATTTTGCATTTTGTCAATTTACCTAGAGCTTTAAAATATTTTTTGAGTGCCTAAAATGTTCTTAAAAGTTGCTTATTTTTTGTTGAAAGATTTGGCTCCGCACCCTGTAAAAGCATAGTTTATTTATATATATTTACTATGTAACATGCTAGCTAGGCAAGTGCGGTATCATTATCTATGTAAACACTAAATCGAATGAGAATAAAAACAAGCTGTCTGATTTAATGGTTTAATAATTCGAAAATTTATAAAAAGTTTAATGTGTAGAAAGGACAATTTTATGACTTATACCATTTTATGCAACTGACATTGCTATCTAATCAAGTAATGCATTTCTTCAAATTTATTTTTTAAGCTTAATTCAAAAACATAGTCCTTTGAAATAATTCTGTAGAAGAAATGATGGTTTAATGTATGAAATATAAATTTTTGAATTACCTTTCACTCATAAAATATTTATAACATCAAAACTATTAGATCTATCAAATCAATTCTATTTTTTAAATTCAGTCTAAAAAATACATAATAAATAATGTCAGACTTGTCTATACTACAATGTCTCAGAATTTTATTTTCATCAAATTAATTTACATTACATGAAGGGATCATCAATTTTATTCATTTACACATTGCATATCAGGAATATCACTTTTATGAAAATTATTTTTTCCACTTTCTTAGTAAAATTGCTTTTTAAATATAAGAGGATTTTCAATGTCATACTTACATTTTATTATTGTAAAATTTATATCATTCATTATTGGTATAAGATAATTTAATTAAAAATTATAGGATTTATTTTGGGACAAATTTATTGTAATATACAGTATATAAATTAAAATTTATTTATAACTATAAAAAAAAAACAATATTTTATTAAGAACATACTTTTAATGTATCATATTATTTTGTTATAGCCCTTTACGTGTTTTGTTTTGCATTTTAAATAATACAAGAATCAATTTAAAAAATAAAACATTTATTGTCAAGTGAAACATTTAGAACATTATTCATTTTTATTTCTTATTTTTTAATTTCTTCCATAAAAACAGTATTACATCTCTTTCCTTCTTTACCAGATAAACCTTACAGGATTATACGAAATATCTGAAATAAAAGAAAGAAATCACTTTCATGATAAAATTTTACCAACACATTATTAGAATAAGGAAGATTAAATGCCATTAATTTGAAATCATTTAAGTCCTTAGGTATCCCTTTGAAACTTATTTTAAGTTTGACAGATATTTTGATTATAGTTCTAAGATTATTCTATACACTAATGAAAGATGGCAGGTGTGTTTAGTTTTGTAGTTCTTATGTTTGGATTGAAATTTGTTTCAAGAAAAATAAATTGTATTTATAAACGAAGACTCTTAAAAATGTAAGTATATTGAAAAATTAGTAAGGTACACTTACATACTTACTGTCATTATAGAAAAGCTAAGTATCAAGAGATAATTGTGAAGTATAAATAAAAAGTAAAGTATCATTAGTTAACTTTGAATAATTATAAACGAAATATTATGCAAATCATCATACACAAAAAAAAAAAAATTAGAAGGGATGAATGTAGAAACAGACAAGGAGATTGGGAATTTGCATTTTTAATAATTACTTTTTATATATAATATACTACCTTTCTTGTAATACTTTTCAATAATTACTGGAAAATGGGGTAACTTTGTGAGAAACAATTTAAATATTTACCACACATATTTTCGAACTTGTTTTAAAATGAGATTTTCAAAAATTAAAAGAATTCTTAGGGAAGAATAAAATAATTATTTCACTAATAATTATAAAACTTTCAAATAATCGGACACATGCTTTTACAATCAACAGAAACAAAGATTAAAATTTAAAAATAAAGAAATATAATCATTATTATATTTTATGTTATAATACTGAAACAAAGTTTGGCGAGTTGCTTGGCGAATATTTCAAAGTAAAGCTTTTCGCCAGTATAATTCTTTACATATATAAAAATAGAAATTATTTCTATTTAAAGTAATTAAAACTTTGATCGGAACAAATTATAATAAGTTTTAATTTTATTAGCTTAAAATAAATAAATATTTTAAAAGAAAATTTATCGCAAAAATAATGTACTATACTTACCGATACTAAAATCGTGTGCAGGTTCCTGTTATGGTAGTACATCAACTGCATTGAGATGGTCATCTCATAGTGCGAAAGTATTTTTAATGCTTTCATTTTAAAGGAAATGTTATTATTAAACTAAAAACTTGTTCCGTCTCATCTATAAAAAAATTTCATCCGATCATCCTCTTCCTAACGTCGCCGCCATTTTTATTTACATTTGTATATGTCATCACATAAAATTGAAACGTCATAAAAAGCAAACGATCTGATTGGTTCATGAAAGAAATTGCCTGAACGGTTGCAGATATTTCGTGCAACCGTAATTTCTATATCACACGAGCGTTTTTTGGAGAAATTTCACTTGCAGTTGCACTTACACTTGCAGTTGCACATATTTTCTCTCGTGTGATATAGCCATTATGGCTATCTCCAAAAATCGCTCGTGTGATATAGAAATTACGGTTGCACGAAATATCTGCAACCGTTCAGGCAATTTCTTTCATGAACCAATCAGATCGTTTGCTTTTTATTACGTTTCAATTTTATGTGATGACATATACAAATGTAAATAAAAATGGCGGCGACGTTAGGAAGAGGATGATCGGATGAAATTTTTTTATAGATGAGACGGAACAAGTTTTTAGTTTAATAATAACATTTCCTTTAAAATGAAAGCATTAAAAATACTTTCGCACTATGAGATGACCATCTCAATGCAGTTGATGTACTACCATAACAGGAACCTGCACACGATTTTAGTATCGGTAAGTATAGTACATTATTTTTGCGATAAATTTTCTTTTAAAATATTTATTTATTTTAAGCTAATAAAATTAAAACTTATTATAATTTGTTCCGATCAAAGTTTTAATTACTTTAAATAGAAATAATTTCTATTTTTATATATGTAAAGAATTATACTGGCGAAAAGCTTTACTTTGAAATATTCGCCAAGCAACTCGCCAAACTTTGTTTCAGTATTATAACATAAAATATAATAATGATTATATTTCTTTATTTTTAAATTTTAATCTTTGTTTCTGTTGATTGTAAAAGCATGTGTCCGATTATTTGAAAGTTTTATAATTATTAGTGAAATAATTATTTTATTCTTCCCTAAGAATTCTTTTAATTTTTGAAAATCTCATTTTAAAACAAGTTAGAAAATATGTGTGGTAAATATTTACCTTGTTTCTCACAAAGTTACCCCATTTTCCAGTAATTATTGAAAAGTATTACAAGAAAGGTAGTATATTATATATAAAAAGTAATTATTAAAAATGCAAATTCCCAATCTCCTTGTCTGTTTCTACATTCATCCCTTCTAATTTTTTTTTTTTTGTGTATGATGATTTGCATAATATTTCGTTTATAATTATTCAAAGTTAACTAATGATACTTTACTTTTTATTTATACTTCACAATTATCTCTTGATACTTAGCTTTTCTATAATGACAGTAAGTATGTAAGTGTACCTTACTAATTTTTCAATATACTTACATTTTTAAGAGTCTTCGTTTATAAATACAATTTATTTTTCTTGAAACAAATTTCAATCCAAACATAAGAACTACAAAACTAAACACACCTGCCATCTTTCATTAGTGTATAGAATAATCTTAGAACTATAATCAAAATATCTGTCAAACTTAAAATAAGTTTCAAAGGGATACCTAAGGACTTAAATGATTTCAAATTAATGGCATTTAATCTTCCTTATTCTAATAATGTGTTGGTAAAATTTTATCATGAAAGTGATTTCTTTCTTTTATTTCAGATATTTCGTATAATCCTGTAAGGTTTATCTGGTAAAGAAGGAAAGAGATGTAATACTGTTTTTATGGAAGAAATTAAAAAATAAGAAATAAAAATGAATAATGTTCTAAATGTTTCACTTGACAATAAATGTTTTATTTTTTAAATTGATTCTTGTATTATTTAAAATGCAAAACAAAACACGTAAAGGGCTATAACAAAATAATATGATACATTAAAAGTATGTTCTTAATAAAATATTGTTTTTTTTTTATAGTTATAAATAAATTTTAATTTATATACTGTATATTACAATAAATTTGTCCCAAAATAAATCCTATAATTTTTAATTAAATTATCTTATACCAATAATGAATGATATAAATTTTACAATAATAAAATGTAAGTATGACATTGAAAATCCTCTTATATTTAAAAAGCAATTTTACTAAGAAAGTGGAAAAAATAATTTTCATAAAAGTGATATTCCTGATATGCAATGTGTAAATGAATAAAATTGATGATCCCTTCATGTAATGTAAATTAATTTGATGAAAATAAAATTCTGAGACATTGTAGTATAGACAAGTCTGACATTATTTATTATGTATTTTCTAGACTCAATTTAAAAAATAGAATTGATTTGATAGATCTAATAGTTTTGATGTTATAAATATTTTATGAGTGAAAGGTAATTCAAAAATTTTATATTTCATACATTAAACCATCATTTCTTCTACAGAATTATTTCAAAGGACTATGTTTTTGAATTAAGCTTAAAAAATAAATTTGAAGAAATGCCTTACTTGATTAGATAGCAATGTCAGTTGCATAAAGTGGTATAAGTCATAAAATTGTCCTTTCTACACATTAAACTTTTTATAAATTTTCGAATTGTTAAACTATTAAATCAGACAGCTTGTTTTTATTCTCATTCGATTTAGTGTTTACATAGATAATGATACCGCACTTGCCTAGCTAGCATGTTACATAGTAAATATATATAAATAAACTATGCTTTTACAGGGTGCTGAGCCAAATCTTTCAACAAAAAATAAGCAACTTTTAAGAACATTTTAGGCACTCAAAAAATATTTTAAAGCTCTAGGTAAATTGACAAAATGCAAAATAATTCTCAGACTTTACATGATCATGATAAAATAACTAGAATTTGACAAAGAACTGTTTTCTTGATTATATTAGCCATTAAAAAAATGATCAAGAGATTTTTCGGTTCAATTTCAGAGGGTGGAAAATAAAGCCTGAAATTGAGAATATCTTGCAAAAAACAGCATGAGAGAGCAAGAATCTCATCGAACCCAGCTCACTAGACGCACATGCGGACTCGCAAGTATTTCACCAAACCTGTAAAATGATTGGCGTTTTCATACGCTATGGACTGACGGTACGCTGAAATTGATCATGGTTGAATGAATTCTGCTGTTGTTGTTAATTTACGTCGCACTAGAGCTGCACAATGGGCTATTGGCGACGGTCTGGGAAACATCCCGGAGGATGATCCGAAGACATGCCATCACAATTTTGATCCTCTGCGGAGGGGATGGCACCCCCGCCTCGGTAGCCCGACGACCTGCGAGCGAAGTTGAGCACTTTGCGGTAGCACAGTTTAACGAGGACCCATACCGCACACCCTCGGTCCCTACGCAGACTGATCCAAGTGGTCACCCACCCGCACACTGACCATAGCCAGTGATGCTTGACTTCGGTGATCTGCTGGGAACCGTGTCTTAACGATCAGTCCAGTGCGGGACGAATGAATTCTGAAAACGTGAAATAGAAAAATGTGAAAAGTACGTTTTTACATAATATGTGGCGAAAATCGACATTCCTTTTCATAAATCTCTTTTTCGAAAAAGGAAAATAAGGCACTTTTTAAAAACACTTATTAAGAAAAGCACCTTTAAGGGCCTTTAAAAAATGAAAATCAAAAATAAGCACCTTTAAGCACTTTTTAAAAACGCTACGCACCATGTTTTATACCTTAGTCACTCAAATCAAGATAAAAAAAATCGTCAAAATTCTAGATAGTATTTAAGTCCATCCCCCTTTCACCCCCTTATCCTTTTAGGGACACAACATGAAATTCATTGATATCTTAATATCATTTTATATTATGAGGTAGAAATCATAATCCTTTTTATACTATGCTACTTCACTTAAAAAGCACTTTTTAAAAATGCTACGCACCATGTTTTATACATTAGTCACTCAAATCAAAGTAAAAAAATCGTCAAAATTCTAGATAGTATTTAAGTCCATCCCCCTTTCACCCCCTTATCTTTTTAGGGACGCAGCATGAAATTCAATGATATCTTAATATTATCTCATATTATGAGGTAGAAATCATAATCCTTTTTATACTATGCTACTTCACTAATGGGGAAATAAAGTTTTCAGAATTTTAATTTCCTGCTGAAGAAAAGACTTAACACAAATACAAATGTAAAAAATTAAATCAAAATCAATCAATATTCTACAGCATCTTTACGAACATCGTTGAGAAACTATGATATAATAGAATCATATGATAAAATTAAATATGAGCCAAAAGTAAAGATAAATAACAAAATATGGTAACCCAATTTCATGCAACCGTTCAGGCAATTAAGCAACCCTTTCGGCAACTCCGAACGGAGGAATTTCACTTACAGTTGCACTTACACTTGCAGTTACACTTGCAGTTGCACATATTTTTCTCTCGTGTGATAGAGGCATTAGAAGGCACTAATTAGAATTTGTAATATCACTAATTAGGGTAGACTGCTTGTTTACTTATGATTTGTTAGTTAAGGTTGCTTTTATTAACAAATGACTTTTGTGAGCATGCAAATTAAGATTAAATGTTATGCTATGTTATTTTAGAATAATAAAAAATTCGATGTTCGTTTTAATCCAGTATTATTTTACTAACAATCATATTGGTTTAAAAATTAATAAGCTTTGAACATAAAATGTTTTTCTTTCAGTGAAGCTAAAAATTTAAATTGTGAGCAAAAGCAAACGTGTTTCCTTAATAATGCTTTTTTAAGGAAAAATGTGTTAAACGCATTCTGAATTAGTAACCGAGAAATAAAAAATTTAAATCTTTAAGTTTTTTTTGATTTACATGAAACTAGAATCATATGTTTTTATGAAATATTTAGTGGCGTGCAGTGCGCATAAAAAACGAATTACCCTGAATAATTTTTGATCTAATGATCGGGTCTTCACGTTTTGAGACACATTTTTAAAGGTTTGAGCGGATGACTTCAAATATGCTAATTAATTAATGCAGAAGATATTTTAAGTTACGAAATCGGCCACAAAATCGTCCTTTCTCTGAATAAACATACCTTTTTTGACGTATTCGGATTTCAGACTCTCAAAATATACGAGGTAGCCGCAATCTGAGAAATATGGACACAATAATTTCTTAAGAAAGTTTGAGCCCAATATATTAATTTTACTTTTTGCGTATTTCAGTAAATCTCGAGAACTTCTTAAGTGAATTGAAATTTTTTTGCACATAATTACAAAATTCGTCTATTCAAAGATGTTTCCATGCAAATTCTTCCAATTCTCTTCATTCCTTCCATATTTTTCTGGTAAACCAGTAGTTTTGTCATGAGAACAATTAAAAGGTTGGACATCGCCTTATTTCGCAATATCTCGAAAACTTTTAAATAGAATAGAAAAACATTTTCCACGCAATTTTAAAATTCATTTATCCAAAGATAGTATCATACAAAAAATAATTTTAATGATTATTTATTATTTTTTCTCACCTAGTTTACTAATAGTCAAAGAATTTTGAATTGCAAAGTATAAATTTTTTACATTGTTCTAAAAATATACTTTTCTATGGCAAAATACAAAATTTGATAGCAATCGGTCGAATAGTTTCTGAGCTATGAAATTTCGAAAAGATTTCATAGCTCAGAAACTATTATATTTTAGATTTCACACTATCTATTTGACCGATTTTGCTTAAATTTGGTATTTTTCTATATAAAACTTCATTCATTGAGATGGTCTGTCATTAAAATCAAGTTTTTTTTAACAGCTTCTTTTAAACATAATTTTTTATTATCTAAAGTTATGCGAAGTGTTTCTTTTTTTCCCCGCACTGTGCACCAACGAATCGAATTAGGACGCTACAATAACCATATAATCTAACAGTCAACTTTGCTTATTTTGCTAAAAGTCGATACATCTACCGCAGTGGGCATTTTTCTCAAAGAATGGAGCTGACTGTATAAATTAACCTAAAACTTCTCAAACTTTGCGTAAATTTCGTAGAGTAGATATTTCTCATCTTAGCGAAGACAACACTTCATCGTAGACATTTTTATACTCCTATCAAACTCATTACTCTATAAGTAAATTGTAAATTGTCTCACAATAGCAATAATAATAATTTCCATGTGATCGTAGAGTGCATCATGCGATGTTACTTGTCAATATGTTTTATACTTGGTAAATATTTGAGAGGTTGCCGTTTTGGTGCCATAATAACAAAACAAAATTTCTGTAATACATATCATTTCTCAAAATCAAAGGTTTACATTTAAATCAATCACGGAAACTTACTTTGATTAGATTCAAAAGTTCTATTTAACTTTTCCTTTTAAAAAAACTGACAAAGAAGAAATAAAAAAATATTTTCATTTTTTTTTAAATACTCATCAATTAATTACTTCCTCTATACATTATTTCTTTAAATTTACTTCATATTTTAGTTCTCTCTTTAAACGGTATTTAATTACCCTAAAAATTAAATTTTAATTAATAACGAACGTTAATGCAATGTAATGTAAGCTGCTTACCAAATAACGCCAACAGTGCATTAATCACTGTTCTCCATTACAATACCATTATCTGTATTCTGATAATGTTTAGGAATTTTCCGTTGAATTTCCGGATCCTATTGTTCCTTAGTTTCTAAGAATAGAGCGCCTGAACTTCGTATTCTACGATCTGTTTCATTCTTGTTCCTCAGCTTCCTTGTTTTGGAAACAGAAAAGGTATTTGATATCAACTTCCGGGAATAGAACTGAAAGCATACTGCAGTACATAATGCTTAGAATGGAAGAATTGCTCTCACGTACTGAAGTTCGATCCTTAATGAAAAATATTTTGACTGATATGGAACTTTGTCATAAAAAGCACGTCTTCGAATTCCTTGTGTCTTATTGTTGCTCCAGTTTGCTTTAAACCAATTATTTCTTAACGAAATGTACGCAAACTTTATACTGTTTTTTTTTTCGTAAAACTGGAAGACTTTAATCTGAGCTCGCTGTTGTTCACCAATCCGCAATTTAACAATGCATTTTTCGATCTCATCATGATCTGTGCTTGTTTAGCTCACTCTTTTCAGCTGAGTCCAGTTTTTATACATCAGCATTTATTTTAATATTAAATTCTTCACTGTAAAAAATTCAAAATTAAATTGCGCTATAAAGTACCGGCACTATCCGCAAAATCCATTTTTAACGTAAAATATTATTTCATAATTTTTGCAGTAATATTCACTCAATTAGAAAGATTCAGTGATTTTACTCGATAAATGCTACTGTAAAAATGACTGTATATCAGATTTTTGTCCGTGACATGCCCCGAGGAAAATGAATTCTATGTTAAAACGTACCGGTACTTTTTACAGTCATTTAATCCGAAATTTTTACTGTGTATGTCTCTATCACTGGTCAATACTCGAAACAGCTTGTTCATTCCTTTTTAGATCGATTTGTGATCTAAGATTGTTTAGATCGCTATTTCTCCCTACTACCCACATTAATCCTAAAAACCATTTAAGAGTTAATTTTGATTATTCCATTCGGGAGAAATATTTGAGAAATGATTTCGTCGCTGTAGTTTAACATTAAAAATTGTTAGCGATTCTGTTTTAGACTTTATCGCACGTTCTTTAATATTTAATTATTTCAACATTTTAACGTTTAATTATTTAGTGAGCAACGTGAATTTCATGTGGATCGATATCACGTCAGCAATATAGCCTTTATAAAGTTTTCTAAAATCACGTGTTTATTTTGGTTATAAGTGTGCTTTTAGAACGTGTTTCTGAAAAGAAATAAGTCGAAATTATATAATTACTTAATTTTTTATAAGTTACCTCCAATATCTATATAAATATATTTCTCTTACACGGCGACAAAAAAAAGCCTCATTACAACTCCCCGAATGGCAACGCTAGAAAATCGACCAATGATTACCGCTAAAAATGTCACATGCCAAATCTAGCTGAGAGGGCTCAACAAATTGCTCTTTAAAAACGGAAACTGAAATAACCAGAGAGAGCATATGCCAGGCAGAAGAAGTCTTTGTCGATAGATCTCTATTTTAGTATTTTGTCAAAAGCACTTTTTTTCACGAATTTATATATTACGAATTTATTTACGATTTTTAATTTATATCACGAATTTATTTGTTTTACTAGAATTTATTTGTTTATGCAGGTTTTTCCATAGCAATTCACTAATTTATATTTTTAATAGACTTAATTATAGCCAAAATGTTAACCTTTTTAAAGAGATATCAGTTTTAGAAATTTTATCTTTAGATTTTATACTATAGCACATTTCTAATAGGTTTAACGAATTACATGTCATTTATTTGAATTCAAATTTATTTTAATGACTTAGTATTTACTAAAAAGATGTAATTTTTTTTAAAAAATAGGTTGTTATATGGATTTGAATGATTGTTTTGAATTCTTAGAATTTTGTGCATTTGCAATGTACCTAAGTTAGTAGCGAGCGGAGAGAGCTTGGTTGACGAAGCAAACCATATAAGACTGCGTAGCAATTTTCGGGGGTTGGCGAGCGTTAGCGAGCAGGGAGAGCAGCCCACTAGTTTTATTTATTACTTTCTCGCGTACTGATCCATAGAAAATATTTTATATCTAAATTTTTGAAATTATTTTATAAGATTATTGACCTTAAATTTTTGAAGCATATTTCTTATACATTCATGAGAGAATGTCATTAGTTATTTTACCTTTCCGTTACGAAAGAATATATTAAGAAATAAATGGAGAGACAATGAATCATAGTGAAGAAGTCAATTGACGAATTAATTAATCGGTGAATTGTGAATCGGTATATTAATGAATATATGAATCAGGCAGATTTAAAATAAATAAATTAAAACTTTTCCTTAATTCACAAATGCTCCATTTAGATTTAGCTGTGCTTCATAGTTTATTAGATAGTTTTTTTTCCCATCGCGTATCTTAAATGTTTTGTGTATGTTATTATAATATTGCCCAAATATTTGTATTTATCTTGTTGTTGATAATTTTTATTAACTATGAGTTGTGATAAAAAAAAAACATATTTGTTTGGAAGTAAATTTAGAAGTTCATTATTATATCTTTCAGTATTATTTCAGATTTATTTAAAATTTTGAATAAATATCAAATATCAATAATTATGCCAGTTTAAAGTTTCTTATACTTACGATTCCTACGATACAATTTAGAAATAGCTTTTTCTAATAACAAAAATATGACTTATTGCAAGAATATAGTACCTTAGGAATTTTTTGTAGTTTTTAAATTCACAAAAAGCTTTTTTCCTTTAAAAGCAATTTTTTTTTATAAAATGCATGTCAAAGGGAAGAATAAGGAAGGCAATAAGAGAAAAAAGTCTACAGAAAACTGTTTTTGAGGTAACTTACAAATATTTGAATTCTACAAAAGGGCATATTCCTCAGAGAAAAAAAGATATTAATTCGTATATGTCGCCGTCATAAAAACTTTAAAAAACGCATTTTAGCGCAATAAAAGTTTAATTAAAATTTTAATAATACTCGTACTTTAAAGACAGAAAATGAGTGAAAAAAAAGGAAAAATTGAATGTGATTTATTAAAAAAACTTAACGAAAACTTAATGAAAATATATAGTAATAAAACATAGAGGTTTTAAAAGTAAATGCAGATAGAAACTGATTCGTTAAAACTGTTACATATGATTAATTAATGTAAGGCATTTATAATTGGTTTAGTATAGATTAAATCAAAGCTAATATAAAATAAAAATCTTAATTTATATTATTGATTTGAACAGTTTTATCAGGATCAAGATAAAATATACCCTATTAGGAAATTTAATTCAGCATTGAACTAAAATATAAGTATGGTCAATATATGGTCTAGTGGTCAAAATATACACTGAACCGCAAAAAATTAATATTGCTAATCCACACATTTTATTGATTATTTTTTTCCAACTAAAAAATATAACACTCACACAACACACAAAAAAATGGTAGTAAAGACAAAAGAAATATAACGTATAACAGAGAAATAAATATTTTTAAAAATTTCTCATCTCATCTAATCCCATTTAGTCGATGAATAAAACTATAATTTTTGTTTCAATACTGTAATTTGAAAGTCAAAGCAGAGTATCTCAAATTCGAACGTCGTAGTAACACTATTAAAATATAAGAATTTCAAAAACCTATTGAAAAAAGCTGAATAAATAATAAATATCTGTAAAAAAATTATCACCAAACATCATTATATTAAAATTGATTGAATTGTCACAAATTGAATGCGTCAGAAAGTAATAACTCAAAATCGAAATTCACACGTCGTATTATCCTATTAAAAATACCTGAATCTAAAATACGACATGTATGAATACGTATACACGTGTAAAATTATAAATAACTTTGGAAAAAACTATCATCAACCGACGTGAAGTTACGATGGAATCATTACAAATCGAAAGCGCCAGAAAGTGATAACTCAAATTCGAACGTCGTAATAACATCGCATTAAAAATATCGAAATTTAAGAAACCAAACCTTGTGAAAAAGATCGAAAAAATAATAACTGATGAAAACAAATATCGTCAAAAGATGTGTAATTACGATGGAATCGTCACAAATCGAACGCTTCAGAAAAATGATGGAAAAACTTACTTAGAATTACCTTATGAATTGTTTATCATAATATTTTTTTTATCTTATCACTTTAATTTTAATTAGGCTAATTTTACTAAAAATTAAAAATTATTAAATTTTATTAGAAAAAAGCATATAGGGGAGAGTGGGGTCAATTGTAACATTTTTTACTTAACTATTTTTAACTAATAAAAAATCCAATATATTATTAGTATAAATTGACAGACGAGTAAAGTAGACGATCCTGTACTAGAAAAAAAAATTCTTTATTTTAAATGTTTAAATATTAGTCATTAACAATTTTTGACAGTCATGCACTTGTTACAATTGTCCCCACTTACGGAGTCAATTGTAACAGTTCATAAATTTAAAAAAAACATAGTTAATTATACATATTATCATAGTTGCGATATATTTTTTTATTTATCAAAATAGTAGTGATATTTTAGGAGTAAAAATAATAACGAGCAGAGACCTAAAGGGTTAAACTTTTAACTTTAAGGGGTTAAATATTTTAATTTCTGCTGTGAAAGGTGACAAATAAAATAATGCACATGCAACATAATATAAATGATATAGGAAACTATTGGTGGTTCTTAAAGAGTTAAGTAATGTTTTGTAAACATAAGATTATTTATTTTCACCCGTTACAATCGTCCCTTTACTTATTGTTACAATCGTCCCCAAGACGCCATTTCAGCTTCATTTATTAAAAAACAATGCTAGTTAAATAACAAAACTAATTTTTTTTATTGAAATGTTAATTAACGTGTCCACTTACATATTCGGTTAATAATTTTTATTTATTTAAACAAAATTACTTTGTTACAATATAATATTCTAATACCAAAAAAAGTACTTACGTAGCGTGAAAATATCTTTAGTGATGTAACTCTTTCAAAAGTAC